>NC_056729.1:333964297-334126797 GCF_019279795.1 Protopterus annectens | reverse complement strand
TTTTTAATACCTGGAATAATATGTTTTTTACTATGGAGGAGAGACTTACAATTATTAAAATGATAATATTCCCCAAGATTTTATACTTAATACAATCAATAATACTTCCACCTACAAAAATAATTATCAAGAAACTGAATACACTAATGTTAAATTTCCTATGGGCACCTAATAGACCTAGGATTGCATTAAAGAAACATACTAATAGCTGGTCTCAAGGGGTATTTCTTTTCCAGACTTTAATTTATATACTATCTCTTCTATTGTAAAAGTTATTACTTTATTAATAGATCAGTCATATGTCACAAAATGGAAAGATTATTGGGAGCTAATTAGTATGCACTTCATGAAAATCTCCTTAACACATAAAAATATGATTGTAAATAACTCCATGTTATGGTTACTAGAGGAATTTTGTACTTCACCTATTACACCTAAACATATGGTTTGTTACCCATTAAATATTATTATTAGTTATCGTAACTTTATATTCATGCACCCTAAGTATAGGGAATGGAATTTTATTGTATCCGCTATAATGTATACCCAGGGTATGCTGGTGTCATCTACTTTGAAGGAACTCATTTAACTATAGATAATGATCTAAAGTACTGGTATCAGTTGATATCTGATAATAAAGTTAAAAATCTAGATTTCTTAAAACAAGAATTTGATCTAAGAGAAACTTGCTGGTTAGAGGTTCAGACCTTTAGACAACATCTCATTAATAAAATAGATCTAATGTCTATAACAGTTAAAGAATCTATTCCAACACTGATTGATTACTTGATATTAAATTTACAACATAAAGTTTCTGATAAAGGTAAACTTTCATACATACATAAAATTATCAGACAAGAAACTTTTTACAATGTAGATTCATACTGGAATTATTTCACTTCTATTAATGGGGACCCACCAAATCAACAAGATAAACAATATATATTGAATCTGCTTATAGAACTACGTCTTCCATTGTCTGGAGACTTTATACATGGAAATTTTACATAGATCTTTTATACACCTTTGATGATGAATAAAATAAATAATAAAGATAATTTATGTAAGAGATGTAATGTAGAAATTAATGCTGACTGGGCTCATATGTTTTATGACTGTATAAAATTGAAAGAATACTGGAAGTCAATTAATGAATTTTTGCATGCTCTATTTACAGATAATTTCATTACTTCTAAATCTCTTATATTATTCAACACACCTGTACCTCAAAGTGTTAAAAAGGTTAAGCTTCCCTTGTTATGGTCTATTCTAGCAGTGGCTAGGAAAATAATAACTAGAAATTGGATTTCAGATACACCTCCTTCGTTCAATGAATTTAAAAATGTTATGAATATAGTGTGCCATATGGAAATAAACACAATTAGGACAAGAACAAATAGAAAAACATCTTATTATATTGTATGGGATAATTTACAAAATTTGTTAAAAAAATTTTAATTTCAATAACATGGTATTTTATAAAAAGTCCAAAAGCAGATAAATACACCAGCAGAAGCAGGAATCAGCGTAAAGAAAATAAATGTAAATAACACAGTCACCATATACGCTGTTCCAAATGGCAATAAAACGTCTTCACAGTAGAAGTAGCAAGGTATATAACCACCAAATATTTCAGGAACAAGTTGTAAAATAGAAAATTTCTTTTATCTGGTACAAAGTAAGCTTTCGCCAACAGGCTTCTTCAGACTTAGATGAAAATTACACAAACTGAAGCTCTTTAAAAAGACTATCATTGATACTGATTGGTTGCAGAATCAGCAAAATTGCGCTTAAAAATTTAAAGTTAAACTCACAGAATTTAAATACTCCATTCATTAAAAATGCACATCTACTTCTCAATTGAGTGATACAGGGTGTCACAAACAAATCATAATGCTATAGCATAGTGAAATACCCCTGTAAACAAATATGTGCAACTTCATAAATTACTTGTAAAATATAGATCTAAAAAAACATAAAAGACCTTGCAGACCGACCTCTCATAATAGATCGAAACACGATCCATAAAAACTCAAAACTGTGTTCAGAAATTCAGCATTTATATTCAAGCAAAGTACATATATAAAGATAATTCTTACTATCTAACATACAGAATATACCATCTAACTTCATACATTAAGAACATTCATGCTGAATACAACTATACATAGCCAAAAACAAGCCTTCAACTCTACATTCATACTTAATGTTAAAGGGTGTTTGGGTTACATCTGACAAATCAAACTACATGCCTATAACGAGAATATAGTTACTTGTGTCTACATAATCTCCTCTTTTTGAGAAACGGTTTAATTTGGACCTTGTCATTGAGACCTGGTGGTTCGTCAGCTCGCCATCTGATTATCCATCTTGTCTCTTGTTCTAAGGTTCGATTGACAAGGTCACCTCCTCTAAAACTCTGCGTGATTTTCTGAATAACATAAAAACTGAACATATGTTCTATTCCTGCTAATTTGTTATGTTTAGCTAAAGCGTTTATATCAGAGCCTATCCTAATCTGATAACAATGTTCCCTTATATGTTCCTTTAAAGTGCGGTTCGTCTTCCCAATATAATAAGCAGGGCAGGACTTACAAACTGCTAAGTAAACAATGTTATTACTCTCACAATTTGTATTGGTATGAAAGTAGTAACTACGACCTGTAGTCGGATGTTTAAATACACTATCAGTGTTAATAAATTTACACTGATTACACTTTCCACATGGCTTTGTGTTAGCATTTAAATCTACTGCCTGTCTGTTATATGATACATATCTAGGTCTACACAAAAGACTCTTCAAATTAGGATGATTCTTATAGGTGACTGGCTTAGGTCCAATAATATTACATATTTCTCTATCTGAACGCAAGATGTCCCAATGCTTCTCCATAAGGCCTTTCACTCTTAGATTAACCTGACTAAAAGTTAAAGTCGCTCTCACTTCATTTGAAGGAATGGTCTCTACATTCTGTATGTCTGTCTGATCCATAAAATATGGTCTCGCTCTATTCGATCTTAATGATTCTACAACTGTAATTGTTTCATTTATGTCTTTTTCACAGTAACCCCTCTCTATAAATCGCTCTTTAAGGTCCTGTAGTCCTGATTGAAAACACTGTTCATCTGGATTAAGCCTGGACACTCTCATAAATTGTCCTTTTAAAACATTTCTAAAGACGTAGAGTGGGTGCATACTTTGTCTATGCACTAAACTATTCCTATGGCATCCTTTTCTATATACAGACGTGTTTAATATACCACTGTCAAACCTAGTAATCTCTACGTCGTGTGCCAACAGCTACGCCAACCTGGTTATGGCAAAATGGGAAGATGAATATGTTTATTCAAGTGCTTATTTCAAGGAACATATAGCAATGTATTGTCGTTTTGTAGATGATCTTTTCTTTCTGTGGATAGGAGATGAGCTCTCCCTTAGAAAATTTGTAACTTATTTAGATACAAGTACACAGTTCTTGAAATTCACCATGAATTTCTCTAGGACTAATATCTCCTATTTGGACGTAGAGATTACTAGGTTTGACAGTGGTATATTAAACACGTCTGTATATAGAAAAGGATGCCATAGGAATAGTTTAGTGCATAGACAAAGTATGCACCCACTCTACGTCTTTAGAAATGTTTTAAAAGGACAATTTATGAGAGTGTCCAGGTTTAATCCAGATGAACAGTGTTTTCAATCAGGACTACAGGACCTTAAAGAGCGATTTATAGAGAGGGGTTACTGTGAAAAAGACATAAATGAAACAATTACAGTTGTAGAATCATTAAGATCGAATAGAGCGAGACCATATTTTATGGATCAGACAGACATACAGAATGTAGAGACCATTCCTTCAAATGAAGTGAGAGCGACTTTAACTTTTAGTCAGGTTAATCTAAGAGTGAAAGGCCTTATGGAGAAGCATTGGGACATCTTGCGTTCAGATAGAGAAATATGTAATATTATTGGACCTAAGCCAAGCGTCACCTATAAGAATCATCCTAATTTGAAGAGTCTTTTGTGTAGACCTAGATATGTATCATATAACAGACAGGCAGTAGATTTAAATGCTAACACAAAGCCATGTGGAAAGTGTAATCAGTGTAAATTTATTAACACTGATAGTGTATTTAAACATCTGACTACAGGTCATAGTTACTACTTTCATACCAATACAAATTGTGAGAGTAATAACATTGTTTACTTAGCAGTTTGTAACTCCTGCCCTGCTTATTATATTGGGAAGACGAACCGCACTTTAAAGGAACGTATAAGGGAACATTGTTATCAGATTAGGATAGGCTCTGATATAAACGCTTTAGCTAAACATAACAAATTAGCAGGAATAGAACATATGTTCAGTTTTTATGTTATTCAGAAAATCACGCAGAGTTTTAGAGGAGGTGACCTTGTCAATCGAACCTTAGAACAAGAGACAAGATGGATAATCAGATGGCGAGCTGACGAACCACCAGGTCTCAATGACAAGGTCCAAATTAAACCGTTTCTCAAAAAGAGGAGATTATGTAGACACAAGTAACTATATTCTCGTTATAGGCATGTAGTTTGATTTGTCAGATATAACCCAAACACCCTTTAACATTAAGTATGAATGTAGAGTTGAAGGCTTGTTTTTGGCTATGTATAGTTGTATTCAGCATGAATGTTCTTAATGTATGAAGTTAGATGGTATATTCTGTATGTTAGATAGTAAGAATTATCTTTATATATGTACTTTGCTTGAATATAAATGCTGAATTTCTGAACACAGTTTTGAGATTTTATGTGGATCGTGTTTCGATCTATTATGAGAGGTCGGTCTGCAAGGTCTTTTATGTTTTTTAGATCTATATTTTACAAGTAATTTATGAAGTTGCACATATTTGTTTACAGGGGTATTTCACTATGCTATAGCATTATGATTTGTTTGTGACACCCTGTATCACTCAATTGAGAAGTAGATGTGCATTTTTAATGAATGGAGTATTTAAATTCTGTGAGTTTAACTTTAAATTTTTAAGCGCAATTTTGCTGATTCTGCAACCAATCAGTATCAATGATAGTCTTTTTAAAGAGCTTCAGTTTGTGTAATTTTCATCTAAGTCTGAAGAAGCCTGTTGGCGAAAGCGCTTACTTTTGTACCAGATAAAAGAAATTTTCTATTTTACAACTTGTTCCTGAAATATTTGGTGGTTATATACCTTGCTACTTCTACTGTGAAGACGTTTTATTGCCGTTTGGAACAACATGGTATTTTAGTTTAATTAATTGATCTGATTGTAGTGGATGTCTTTGTAAATACTTTAGTTGTTTTGTTGAATATTATAATAATACCTATTTTAATTATTTGTATAAAATTGTTATGATATTTCTCTATATGTTAAAACAATAAACCTGTTTTGAAAAAAAAAAAGAAGAGCATGAGCCTGTATCCTACTGTCAGCAATCCAGTCCAAAGCAGGGCAATTTTTTTGACAGTCTTACATGCCTACACAGCCAATTGATACAGGTCTCACAACATCTTTTTCCAAACATACAGTGATGCTGTCATCCACTCTAAATTGACCATCAGCAGTGAAAAAGTCAAACTTGTACTGTGGCACTTGCGTTAAGTACTGCCTTCTCTAACTTGTATAGATAGTTAGGGGTTCTAATCTCACTGTAGTCAAGTGGTGTGCGTGTGTGTGTGTGTGTGTGTGTGAGTGTGCGTGTGTGTGCGTGTGTGTGTGTGTGTGTGTGTGTGTGTGTGTGTGTGTGTGTGTGTGTGTAGTCAGAAGAGCATAAGTTCGTATCTGTCAGCAATCCAGCCCTAGGCAGGACAATTTTTTTCACAGTTTTACGTGCCTACACAGCCAGTTCATACAGGCCTCACAACATCTTCTCCCAGACATGCAGTGATGATATCATCCAGTCTAAATTGCTCAGCAGCAGTGCAAAAGTCAGACTTAAGTCACAGTGCTTGCATTAAGTACTGACCTCTCTAGCTTGTGTGACTTGTTAGGTAGGGGTTGGTTCTAATCCCACTGCAGTCAAGTGGTGTGCGTGTAGTCAGAAGAACATGAGTCTATATCCTATTTGTGATGCCCGTGCACTGGCCCAGTAATCAAGGAGCCTCAATCATCACCACTAGCCCCAGTGAGGGGAATCCACATTGGGAGGATAACTACACTACACACACACACACACACACACACACACACACACACACACACACACACACACACACACACACACACACACACTAAAGTGTAATTTCCCTTAAGAGCACACAGAGATCACAGTCAGTCTGGGGTGGGTTTCTACCTTTCTCTCTAGATCCCCAGTAAGACTCCCCACTGGCACAGCTATAGGGTTCAGATCTCAACCGAGTAGTCAAGCCAAAACCTCCAGTACACTCTCTGTCCAACCAGTGCTTTGTGTCCCTGCCCCAGTAGCTGACACACACACACACACACACACACACACACACACACACACACACACACACACACACACACACACACACACACACACACACACACACACACACACACACACTTTGAGATTTGGGTTATATACAAACACACAGATACTCCTGGGGAAGGCTGGCCCAGGTTCTCCAGCTATGCCACCTTCTGCCCAGGGTATAAGGTAGTAATCACTGCCACCAACTACTCTTATCAGCTACTAATAAGGCCCTTTCCAAAGGGTGAACAATTCCACTGTGTAAGGATATTATTATCCAATTAGTAAGTGTGACAAACAGCAAGGCTGTTGGGAGAGGTTTTGTACAGTATCACCAAATACATGGAAGTACTCTAGAGCTTAAATTATTTCTACACAAAACAGCCACAATTAAAATGTTTAAAATATTTAATAATAAATAATACAAATACAAGACAATATTTATTACTTCAACACAATGTCATTTGAGAGTTCAGAAATCACTTTAAAACAATATTGTAGGATAGTCTGACATTAATATAGAAAACAGCTAGACTAATCTGGCTATATTCCTATCTATCTCTAGGAGAAATCACTGTTCTAAACATTACTTACATACAGAGCAAACAAGTGCTGGTGAGTGTATGTTCTTACTAGATCCAAGACAAGATACAAAATACTCTTCTTTCTTTCTGAGATAGCCCTTAAACTGATAATACACAGTACTGCTGAGTCATTTCATGCATCATTCTTGACACCTCTGCTGAAGTTTCCCAGGTTCACAGAACTTAAAAATTGTAAATATCTTTGTAATCTTGCACCTGCCAGGAAGCTACCGCAATAAAGGACACTTTACATGTAAAATCTAGTAATTATCACTGTCTTAAAACAATAGAAAGAATTTCCTAGCCCATACATCCTGGTATCCTAGCTTGAGATCAAATACAGTTGTAAAATTCTTTACTTAACAGCTTTCTTCCAGCAGGGTGCACTGTGGTTACATTTTTGAAGCTCAGTACAACATATAGTTTAATCATAGCATATAGTTCTCTTTACATTTGTAAAACAAACTTGTGGATTAAATTAATATTTAGAAATTACATAGAATTATTTACAAAATTATATCTAGCTAGGCTGGCAGCCTTTCAGTTTATCACATTTCTTCCCCCCTGAGAACTCAAGCTAGTCTTTCAAGTGCCCCTTGAGAACTGTTGCTTGAGAGGGTTGGATCTATCTTGGTATACCTTACCACATTCTCTGTCTTCGGAGCCCATCTGCATTGGCATTGCTAACCCCACTGCAGTGCTCCACTGATATATCATACACTTACAACCCTAGGCTCTATCTTAGCAACTTGGCATTTTGCTGGCTGACATCGTGTAACCATGTTCGCAGATTGTGATCTGTAACTACAGTGAATTTTCTTCCATACAGATAAGGCTGGAGTTTCTGCAGTGCCCACACTATGGCTAGACATTCCTTTTCTACAGCTGCATAGCATTCATCACTGGGTTGGAGCCTATGACTGAGATAAACCACTGGGTGCTCTTCTCCCACCGAAGAAATATAGCTAAGTACAAACCCCACCCCATGGTTCAAAGCATCCACCTGCACAACAAATTATTTGCTGTGATCTAGACTGGCTAACACAGGGGGTCCTTCCAAAGCTTCTTTAAGTTTCTGGAATGCCTGCTCACATGCTGGGGTCCACACTACCTTATCTGGCCTGTTTTTCCTTGTTAGGTCTGTGAGAGGAGCACCTATGGTACTATAACTGGGGACAAACTGTCTGTAGTACCCTGCTGTCCCTAAGAATGCCCTCACATGCTTTTTGGTAATAAGTCTGAATGGCTTCCACTTTGGCAGGTTCTAGACTGATCTTATTACTCCCCACTATATGTCCCATGCATAGGTCTCAACTTTCTAAGAGGCCAATGTGGAACACAGACCATTGCAATGTTTGACAAACAGTCAAAATGTGGAACACCCTATTTTCACACTGCGCAAAAAGCCTACCTGACCATGTTCATGGGTTTTCAACCAAAATATATGTGAATGTGAATGCCACCTTTAAAATACTGTCCTCTTTCTACTATTGTATGCTGACAGCCCTCTGTACTTTTCAGAATTCCATGCAACCATAAAGAAATGGTAGGTATATCTTATGGTAGTCAGTGCTATAGTATTATGTTTAAGGGATAAAGGGACAACCGAAAGGAATGAAAAGGACGTCTGGTGATTTTATTGTCAGAGGATACCATTACAAACATAGATCTGTCTGTCTGCAAGGTAACATAAGTGCTTCTGGTAGAGAAAATGTCAAAGGATGAAACGACTGAATTTCATTAGCTATCAGTATGCTTATCATTTGGTTTGATTGTGTATAGCAAAGGAATACTTAATTTACAAGAATACACATTTGTTCTCATGTCTGAACCATTTGAAATGGTTGGAGACAAATTTTGAAGACTGTGTTGAGTTAAAGAATGACTTGATGAAAATCAGCTGGTCCCCTGTAACTCATCTAATAGGGTAAGAGAGAATATGGAGGCATCTTAGTGCTGCTGCTGAATGCGTTTTTTTTTTTTTTTTGCCTATAAGCATCAGAAACTGCTAAAGGCCAGCTGTGGAGATGGAGCAAAAAGGGCCTTTTAACAGAAAAGGGAAATGCTGTTTACACTCTGAAGATTAAAACATTACAGTCAAGTTAATATTAAAAAGAAAGTTTCCCAGAATATTTCTGGATTTTTCCCTAATTCTAGAGGTAAGAGCATGAGCAGTCCAGTAATATTAACCTGAGAGAATACA
The DNA here is from genome assembly GCF_019279795.1 of Protopterus annectens. Classification (NCBI taxonomy): domain Eukaryota; kingdom Metazoa; phylum Chordata; order Ceratodontiformes; family Protopteridae; genus Protopterus; species Protopterus annectens. Next base: position 334,117,562 of record NC_056729.1, on the reverse strand, counting down.
GAAATGCGTCTTAACATGCATATTCTAAAGTAAACAAAGTCTATAACTCTCTGATTGTTCCATTTATTATAATCCACCATATTATCTCCCCAACTCATCATTTTAGGAAGAATACAGAAAAAATGCTGAGCAAAAAAAAAAAAGAAACAGGGACAGTTGAGAAGCATACAAACCAAACCAGAGGAGCTATATGGCCTGCATATACAAATGTTTATGTAAATACATGCACACTATTCAGTCCGTGAATATCATTCAGCAGTGGGTGTGCATTTTTAAAAGACAGACCAGCTAGATTCAGCACTGGGTGGGATTTGATGCTGTGTATTTTGGAGTTATTCGCATAGCTCTCAGCCAATCAGGGATAAATCTGGAAATAATCAGAGACGCTTTTGAAATTCTAGTGCTAAGACATAACATAAGATGAAAGCACTTAAGTGGAGCAACTGCTGCACAATTCAGATAAGCGGAACAGTGGGCTTAATCAACCACAAATGCAGAGCATTCCACACAATCCGGAGCACTTGGCTGCCCAGGACCCAGCTAGGAGACCTCTGCCATACCCACCTGACATTTGCTGGGCTTAATGGTCAAGCCTGCTCTCTGTAATCTGCCCAGCACCTTCCTGATATGCTGAAGGTGTTCTTGCCAGGAATGGCTGTAGATGGCAATATCATCTACTTAAGCAAGGGCAAACCTCCTGCTAGGATATGATCTACCAGTCTCTTGAAAGTTGCTGGGACATTTTTCATCTGAAAGGGCATCTTTGTGAACTTGTGCAAGCCAAAAGGAGTCACAAAGGCTGACCTCTCTCTAGCAGTGGGAGTCAAGGGCACCTGCCAGTAACCCTTGGTAAGATCAATGGTGGTAAGATGCTTATCACCACCCAACTGCTCTAGGGCTCCATCTGTCTTAAGCATGGGGTAAGCATCTGACTCTGTGTGGATATATAATTTCCTGCAGTCCACACAAAACCTGGTGCTGCCATCCTGCTTTGGCATCAGCTTCACTGGGGAGGCCCAGGGACTGTTGGATTCTTGAATTACCCCTAGTTCCAACATTTCCTGTATCTTCTCCCTCTGAGTCTGTTTGACTCTCTCAAGCACCCTATAAGGGGCCTGCCTAATAGGCCTTTGGGGTCCTGTAGCCACCTGATGCTGCACCAGGTGGGTGGACCCTGGTTTCCCAGTGAACATGTCCCCAAACTCCTGTAACACTGCTCAGATTTCTTGAACCTGGGTAGGAGATAGCTACTGGGATATTGCTACCTCTTCCACTGAAGTGTCAGTCCGAGCCTCACTGAGGAGATCAGTCACCAGATCTCCCTCTGACTCGTCCTGCAATCCATAGCAAATACTCAGCACAAGGGCCTCCCTATCATAGTAAGGTTTCATCATGTTAACATGGTACAATTTTTCCCCTGCCTCCTGCCTAGCAGCTCCACCATGTAGTTAACATCACTGACCTTTCTTACCACCTTGTAGGGTCCCTACCAGGCTGCTTGCAGCTTGTTGTGTCTGACAGGAATGAGAACCATATCCTGCTGCCCTACAGCATACTCTCTAGCTCAAGCATTCCTGCCATACCAGACCTTTTTCTGTTGTTGGGCTTCTGTCAGGTTCTCCTGGGCCAAGCCCATGAGTTCCCTGAGCCTTGTCTTGAGGTTTAGGACATATGCCACAGCAGACTCCTTGTGGGATTCACACTTACCTTCCCACTCATCTCAAATTAAATCTAGAGGTCCTCTCACCCTACGCCCATAAAGCAACTCAAAGAGTGAAAAACCTGTGGATTCCTGGGAACCTCACTGTAAGCAAACAACAGATGGGGCAAATATTTGTCCCACTCCCGTTTAAACTGTCTGCAAATGCCGATAGCATTGACTTGAGTGTAGAGTTTAACCTCTCAAAAACATTATTAGTCTGGGGATGGTAGGGGGTGGTCTTTAGGTGCTTCACCCCACAATACTTCCACAGACAACCCAGCAGGTCTGAGATGAAAATGGCAACTCTGTCAGTCAGTATTTCCTTTGGGAAACCTACCCTACTGAAAATCTCTAACAAAGCATTTACCACCTTCTCGGCCTCAATGGAGGACAAAGCCATTGCCTCAGGGTATCTTGTAGCATAACCTACTACCACTAGGATATACTTTTTCCCTGTGGAACTTAGGGTACTCAGAGGCCCCACAATATCCGTAGCTACCCTTTGAAATGGCTCCTCAATCACAGGCAAAGGCATCAAAGGAGTTTTCACCTTGTCTCCTGCCTTGCCTACCTTTTGGCACTGCTTACAGGTCCTGCAGTGCCCTGTTACATCTCTGGAAATTCCAGGCCAATAGAAATTCTGCACAATAAATCTCTTTGTACATTTTGGAACCATTTGACCTGCAAAGGGACTATCATGGGCTATGGCTAGACGTGCCAGATGGTAGGCTCTAGGCACTACCAACTGCTGTATTCCCTCACCTTCTAGCCCTCCGTCATGGGTCCACTCTCTATAAGGTAACCCTTTGTCCTAGTACACAGATTCCCCCTTCCCTTGAGAATCAGGTGCATCACTAGCTCCCTGCCTCAGGCCTTGTAATGTAGGGTCTGAGGGTTGAGCCTGTCTCAGCACTCTCTTTGTAACCCTTCCAAGCTCCCCTTCAACAGGAAGTCTGGCATCCTCTGACAGGGATGCCTCACTGTCAGCCTGGGTACTACTACTCACCTCTGCCCTTGCAGTCACTCTGTCCAAGGGAACATCAGTACCCACAAGCAGCTGTGACTCACTTGCAGTCTCACTGCTGCAGGGTAGCTCCCTCCCTGAAGTAACCACCTCACCCATCCTGGCTGCAAGTGTGCAGTCTGTCTGGGTCTCTCCAGGCTACCAGACCCACATGCTTGTCTCCAAGCCTGGTTCCGTGTAACTGCATTAACACATGGTACTGTCTCATCCAAATCCTTCCCTATCAGGACATCTGCAGGATGGTAGTTTGATGCCCCTGTTGTCTCAAGACAACATACTATTGGCATTTTGTCCTTCCCACTTACTGAATCCCTTACCTTTTGTTCCCCACCTTGCATCCATAGACATCTATATGCCCCGTGGCCCCACTGGTTACATTCAAAACATTTAACCCTAGGTCCTGGGCATGTACCTGGACTAGTGGCTTCCCCTGCTACTGGCAGACTCTGTTGGAGCAGTCTGCGCTGCCCACCATGGTTTCCCTTAAACCCATGAGCAGCACTGGGTGTCCCTTTCCTGTGCAGAGGTGTCCTGCTTGCTAGGTATAGGTCTCCCTTCTTCCCCAACGCCTCTGAAGTAGCACATTTCTATTAGCTAACCAGATCGTCATGTCCTCAGGCAAAGTGCTAAGGGCTTGTTCCCTCACCCAAAGGTCTTCCATCCCTTCAAAAGTGGTGACCTGACTCTCAGCTATGAAAATAAGTGCTTAGTTCTGTGATGCCCATGCCCTGGCCCAGCAATCAAGGAGCCTCAATCCTCACCACTAACACCAGAGAGGGGGGGGTCTCATGTACAAGGAAAGTATAACAAATACACACAGTAAAGTGCAATTTTCCTTAAGAGCACACAGAATTCATAGTCAGTCTGGGGCTGGTCCCTCCCTTGCTCTCCAGGTCCCCAGTAAGACTCCCCACTGGCATCAGCTATAGGGTTCAGATCTCAGCCTAGCTGGGCAAGCTAAAATCTCCAGCACCTTCTCTGTCCAACCAGTGATTCATGTCCCTGCCCAAGTAGCTGACACACACACTTTGAGATAAGTTTATACAACCACACAGACACTCCTGGGGAAGGCTGGCACAGGTTCTCCAACTGTGCCCCTTTTACCCAGATTATATAGTAGTAATCCTGCCACCACCCAGCTAATATTTATCAGCTACTCAAAGGCTCTTGAAAGGGTGTCCAATTATTACTGGGCAATATTATTATCCAATTGGTAGATGTGACTAAATAGTTAATGCTTATTAGAGTGACTTGGTACAGTAATCACTATAAATATGCAATGTACTCTAGAGATTAAATTATCTCTACACAAAACCAGCCACAGTTAAAAGGTTTTAAAATATTTAATAATAAATAATTAAAACCACAAGAGTTGAGAGATCACACAGAAATACTTAAAATAATTCAGTAGTACAGTTCTGACATAACAGAAAAACACTTAGTCTAATCTTTCTAGCTCCTAGCTATTCTAAAAGAAAATACAAGTCTAAAATAACTTACTTAAAGAAAACAGGCAGAGTGCTGTGAGTTGGATGATCAAGACAAAATGCTTAATGCCTTCTGACTCTCTGTTTAAATTGCTGTTGCAGTTCTGATAAATATTACATAATCTTTTTACACTTCCTGGAGTTCCCAGTCTACACATTAACTGCATTTACATTCTTCACATCTCCCTTTTGTTATCTTGCAGCTGGTCAGGAACAGAGCAATAAAAATACATTTGCATGTTTAAATCTAGCAATTTAACTCTTGGTTAAAACAATAGAAATAATTTCTTCATCTAGACTTTTTGGCACCATTGTCCACTTCAAAGGGTCACCACATGCTTTACTTTGGTCAGTAGAGTGCACTGTTGTCACATTTATTTTCAGTTCCACATGTAACAGTATTTCTTTACATTTAAGACAACAAGCCTGTAGTTTACATTCATATTTACAAATGATAGAATTATCTGTACAATTCTATCTGGCTAGGCTGGCAGCCTTCACATTTCCCTACTAGTCTTTACAAGTTCAGCAACATAGTCACACACACTCTCATCTGCCTTGTGTCTATGCTCACAAAACATTTTCCTATAAGCTTCAGGTGCTAGGTTAAGAAATTCTAGCAAACAATTCTTTACAGCATTATAATTTAAGAAAGCAATGTCAGTCAGTTTGGAAAGTGCATTTACAGCCCTACCATGGAGTAAGGGGGTCAGTAACCATACCTATAGCCTTTGGTCAACGTCATACTGTTTATATACTCTCTCAAACATATGAATGAAACTATCAAAATTATCCCCCTCTGTAAACTGTGGAAGAAATTTACTGATGTTTTGTGCTTCTGGAGTCCAGTTACTCTCTTCCCTATTACCTCCATAACTCAGGCAATGAGTCAGCATCTCCTTTCCATGTTGCCTCTGCCTCTCCTTCTCCACAGCTTATATTTTCCAAATGCCTGGCCTCCAACTGAAGTCTCTTTAACTCTATATAGAAAACAGCTAGACTAATCTGGCTATATTCCTATCTATCTCTAAGAGAAGTCACTGTTCTAAATACTACTTACATACAGATCAAGCAAGTGCTGGTGAGTGAATATTCTTACTAGATCCAAGACAAGATACAAAATACTCTTCTTTCTTTCTGAGATATCCCTTAAAATGATAATACACAGTATGTACTGCTGAGTCATTTCAGATCACATCATTTTTGACACCTCTGCTGAAGTTTTCCAGGCTCACAGAACTTAACATTTTACATATCTTTGTAATCTTGCACCTGCCAGGAAGCTACAGCAATAAAGGATACTTTACATGTAAAATCTAGTAATTATCTCTATCTTAAAACAATAAAATAAATTTCCTAGTCCAGACATCCTGTCCCCAAGCTTGAGATCAAACACAGTTGTAAAATTCTTTACTTAACAGCTTTCTTCCAGCACGGTACACTGTGGTGACATTTTTGAAGCTCAGTACAACATATAGTTTAATCATAACATGTAGTTGACTTTGCATTTGTGAGACAAGCCTGTGGATTATATTGTTGTATCTTTCGGCTTTTCCCAGTTAGGGGTCGCCACAGCGGAACTCTGGTCCGCTAATGATCGGCAGTAGATTTTTACGTGCCGAGTTGCCAGCTCTGACGCACAACCTTCAACAAAGGTACGCCCATTCACGCATGTCTCCACACAGAAGATGCTCTAGCTGAGAATCAAACAGGACAGCATCTTACAGTGAGGCGACAACGCTACCGCAGCACCACCACCACAGTTAAGCCTGTGGATTATATTAATATTTACAAATGACATAGAATTATTTACAAAATTCTATCTAGCTAGGCTGGCAGCCTTTCAGTTTATCACACTACTGTCAGCAATTCAGTCCCATGCAGGACAACTATTTTGACAGTCTTACATGCCTACACAGACAGTTTATACAGGTTCACAACATCTTCTCCCAAACATACAATGATATTGATGATGATGTGATCCACTCTAAATTGTCCAACAGCAGAATATAAACGTCAAACTTGTGCTGTGGTGCTTGAGTTATGTCCTGACTTCTCTAGCTTGTGTAACTAGTTAGGTAGGGGTTCTAATATCACTGCAGTCAAGTGGTGTGTGCATAGTCAGAAAAATACAAATCTGTATCCTGTTGTCTTCAGTCAACTCCCATAGAAAACAAAATTTTTGACAGTTGCACATGCCTACACAGCCATTTCATACATGCCTCCAAAACAAACATACACTGTTTATGTCATCTTCTATAAATTGTTGTCTGACACTATGAAAGCCAGACTTTTTTGTGGTATTTGCATTAAGTAGTATGTTCTGTAGATAGGTAGGGGTTCTAGTCTCACCGTAGTCAACTGGTGTGTGTGTGTGTGTGTGTGTGTGTGTGTGTGTGTGTGTGTGTGTGTGTGTGTGTGTGTGTGCGTGTGTGTGTGTGTCTGTGTTTGTGTTTGTGTTCTGTTAGATCAGATTCTAGAGACCATTGCAGAACAGCTTGTGAGACACTTCTACTCCCCTCTTCTTCTCACCACACACTGCTGATGTCATGTTGCCTGACACTATGAAAGCTAGACTTGTGCTGTTGTGCTTGTGTTGAATACTGTGTTATGTAGATAGGTAGGGGTTCTACTGTGGTCAACGTGTGTGTGTGTGTGTGTGTGTGTGTGTGTGTGTGTCTGTGTGTGTGTGTGTGTGTGTGTGTGTGTGTGTGTGTGTGTGTGTCTGTGTGTGTGTGTGTTTCTTTATGCTCAATTAGTTTACATTCTAAACATTTTAGAACAGCTTGTGAGACACTCCTACCCACTTTTTCTCACCGCACACTGCTGATGTCATCAGCTGTAAAGTGCTGTCTGACACTATGAAAGTCAGACTTGTGCTGTGACATTTGAGTTAGGTATTGTGTGCTGTAGATAGTTAGACAGAGGTTCTAGTCTCACTGTGGTCAAGTGGTCTTTGTGTATGTTCATTCAACAATCAGTATAGTGACAAATTTTAGAACCACATGTGAGTCCAAAGATCATAGAATCATAGGAAATTGTTAGGTTAATGGTCCTAGGGCTCTTACAAGCCTAGCCAAGCTCTACCTTATTTCCATAATCAGCATATATTGCTCCTGTCCAAGAGGGACACAGGTGGAACCCCTGGGGTGAATTTATTGTTACCCATCTAAATGGCCAGATTGAATTTGAAGAGAGCCAATGAGGTGCTCTGATTGACATGAAGTGGGAGTCTGTTCCAAGGTGTGGTAACCTCTGGGAGACAAATCTGTCCCACCAGTAGGTTCTAATAATGTCACATACCAGGTTAAAGTCTTTTGAGTAAGTAACCCATGTACCATTTGACTTACAGGTATGCAGCATTTGCAATAAAGCAGGGTCAGAGACTGCCTTTTATGCAAGGCAGAGATCACATCTGAGTAGTCTGTATGAAACAGAATAAAGTGACAATGATTTCAGATGATCCACATAGGACAGATGCTGAAGACCTTGAATTTTCCTTTTGAGGAACCTTTGTGGTCTCTCCAGTTGCTGCAGGTACTGGGAAAGGTACATACCAAAAGGGGAGTTGTACTCAATTATTGACCTGATATGGGAAAAGTTATAACTTTGTTTTCTGGAGGCAATGCCCTTACATATGAGATGAGTGATATAAAATGCCATTCTTACCACTGTGAAGACATGGTGGTCAAAGGTAAGGTTGCTGTCAACCTGCAAGCCCAGATCTCTTACCACTAAGTGCATACTTAAGGTGTTGCTTTTGATGCGGTAGTTAGCAGTAACATCACTCTAGCTGAAAGAGATGATAATACTTTTTTTTCATTGAGTTTAAGGCAATGACTTTGGCACCAGTCACTTGTTTGAGTAAGACCGCCTTGTAGGGTGTTGACATCTTTTGTTGATTCTATGACCACTCCCAGTTTGCAGTCATCAGCAAACTTCGTCAGCCACAGACCTTAAGTTTTTGCTTGTACTTCAGAGAAATAGATTCCAAACAGTAGAGGTCCCAGGATGGATCCCTGTGGAACACCACTGGTTACAGGTCTGCTGTTGGAGGTGGATTCACATATTTTGATGATATGGGTTCTATCAGTGAGCCAGTTAGAGACCTTTCTAATGATGTAAGGGTTGATACCTAGCTGGTTGAGTTTGTCAATGATGCCTGAGTGGCGATGGTGTCTAATGCTTTGGCTAAGTCTAGATAGGCTGTATGCACAGATTTTCCCTCTTCCAGGGCCTTGGTGACTGTCTTGAAGAAGTCCACCAGGTTTAACAGGCATGATCTCCCTTTGATAAATCCAAACTTAGTAGGGTCAAGTGTTTGGAGATTACCTATATGTTTGCTGATAAGGTCCATGATGATTCACTCCATGGCCTTGCCGACAAGGCAAGTCAGTCTAATAGTTCTATAGTTCCCAGGGTCAGTGGAACCACCTCCTTTGTGTAAGGGAATAACGGTGACCATTTTCCATTCAGCTGGGATGGAGCTTGTGCTTAGACTATGATTGAAAAGAGTACCCAATGGTGTTGCTAATTCTTGTTGGAGCCCATGCAGGATGCAGCCTAGCATATTATCAGGTTCCAAGTATTCCCAACAATGCTCGATGCTGATGAAATCCAACCAAAGGAAGACAATTCAATATACACAAGCAAAAAACCTTCCGGATGGATACTGCTGTTTTCTGAAAAGCTTTATTAAAACCAGATAAAATCCAAAGACAGTAGATTGAAAAGTTAGCGCTTTCAGGTGTAACCCTTCATCAGACAAAGACACAAACAGTATCAAGCACTATTTAAAATAAATATAAACCAATCACAAACTAGTAAAAGACCCGCCTATTTTTCAAGGCGGGCTTCATTGGTATGACATCATTAAGACCAGGCCATCTATGGGCCATCAACTCTATAATCCACCTTGACTCTATAAGCTCTGTGAGCTGTTTTACATCCCCCCCCTTTTGTTGAGTTTAACATTCACAATTGCCCTGAAGCTAAAAGTATGTGTGGGACATTCATTAATATGCCTACACAAGGCATTATGTATATCGCCATTTCTTATGGCTGATAAATGTTGCAGCACCCTAACTTTAAACATGTTGTTAGTCTTGCCGACATAAAAACATGGGCATGAGTTGCATTCAGCCAGGTAGACTATGTCTTTGGTCCTGCATGTTGCTCTAGCTTTTAGTTGAAAACTTCTACCAGTATTATGATGCACAAAAGTTGTATTCTTATTAATATAGGGACAAGCCTTACATGCTCCACATGGGGTGCTCCCAATTTGCTTGACATATTTTCTGTCCTGTAAGGTATGCTCTCCACAAAGAATGTCCTTTAGATTTTTATTCTTTCTATAGCCAAACATGGGGTGGGGACCTACTACAGTCCTAACCTTATCATCACTGGTTAGGATATTCCAGTTTTTCTTTATAATGTTAGTGATGTCCTTGATGTTACTGCTGTATGTAAACATCAATTTGAGATTACATTCATCCTTCTTGTCACCACTAATCTCTAACTGATGATGCTTGTGAATGTAGCCATGGTTTATATCTGTCTCCCCTCTTTGCTTTACTGGTTGTGATGGTCTTATTGACCATCTCATCATGGTACCCCCTAGCTTGTAAAAAACCTGTCAACCTGTTGGTTTCCCCTTCAAAACCAGATTCCTCTGTACAGATCCTAGATATCCTGCTTACCTGTCCTTGTATAATACTAGGAAAGGTATAGCGTGGGTGCATACTATCGTATGATAGGAGCGTATTTCTCCAACATTCCTTTCTATGTAGGCCAGTGGTGAAACCAGAACTGGTTTGTGCTATTGAAACATCTAGGAAGTCTATATGAGTATATGATGCTAGCTTGGTGAACCTGAAAAAATGTGTGATGGAGTGTAAGTAATCTACAAAATGGTCCAAAGACGAGGCCTCCCCCTTCCATAAAATAAAAACATCATCCACGAAACGTTTGTACAGTCTAATATTAGACCACCAAACTGGATGATTGTAAATAAACTGATCCTCCCAGTAGGAGAGCACGAGATTAGCATAAGTATTTGCACAGGGTGTGCCCATGGCTACACCCTGTGCTTGTTTATATAGTTGTTCAGGACCTAAAAAGACATTATTGTCTAACACCAGTTTTAACATGGTTGTAATCAAATTAATCTTACTATGCTCGACATCTCGTACCTTCAAAAGTTCTCCAATAGCTGTAACACCATAATCATTGTTAATAACAGTAAATAGACTTTCTACATCCAGAGTCACCATAAGGTATGGGTCATCATTTGGTCCCCTCTGTACCTCACCTAGTGCTCTCAAGAAACCCCCTGTGTCGGATAGAATATTTTCTATATTGTCTACCACTGGCCGAAGTGTAGTTTCAAGCCATATTGAGATGTTTTCTGTCACCCATTTCCTGCCTGAAACAATAGGTCTTATAGGCGGATCTTCCAGGGATTTATGTATTTTGGGTAAACCCTTAAAAATGGGAGTTACTACACCTTCTATTTTGAGGAAATTATATAATTCCTCATTAATAACTTCATTCTGTAGAAGTTGTTTCAAACAAGCATGCACTTTATCAACAAGCAACTTGGCATTGAGGGGGTTCAATGGGACATAAGTGTCTAAATCAGATAGCAAAATACTCAATTTATTATGGTAGAAGCTAGTATCCATAACGACAATAGCCCCACCTTTATCAGCCATTTTTATTGTTACCCTTTCATTATTGCTCAAATCATACAGGGCTTGCTTCTGTATAGGACTTAAATTGTAATATCTTTGTGTGAAGCCCTTTGAAAATATTCCAACAGATCCTTCTCACAGGCCTTAATGAACAAATTCATGGAGGCAGTAAAAGTAGGTACAAATGTGCTTGGTTGTCTTAACACATGTCTGTTATTAGTGCTATTACCAAACATATTACGTAAAGCAACTGTTCTACAAAACATCATAACATCCATAATTACTTCGTGATATACACTTTCTCTACTTGGGACAAAAGACAGTCCCTTGTTTAAGACATATAATTCATGTTGAGTCAAAGTGTAGCTAGAAATATTATATACAATGTTATTACCAGAAGTAGTCAGTCCAAAATCCTCTTTTTGCTTTGCGAGTCTCTGCTCTCGCTCAAGGAGCGCTTCCATGCTCCCTTCTTTCTGACCAGAACTGGTAGGTTGTTCAAAAAATGTTGTTCCGATAATAATCCCTTGGGGCGTGCCCCCAGTCGTGTCTAATCATGTACTTCAATTCCCCTTCGACCTAACTGTGCATCCATATTGGTAATTGTTGGATCATTCGCTGCTACATCGGTCGAACTATGTTCAACCTCAGATTCCTGAACCAAATGGTCGCCATTCACAACCTGATCACCTACCGATGCTCCCACTGGTGTGGGTGCTTCAATGCTGTGAGCAGTCGCGGTATCGCTAATGACGTCATCTACCATCGACAAACTCTCACGTTGGAAAGTGGAACGCTGATGTGAAGAAACACCGCTCCCAGATGGGAGCTATACCTTTCCTATTATTATACAAGGACAGGTAAGCAGGATATCTAGGATCTGTACAGAGGAATCTGGTTTTGAAGGGGAAACCAACAGGTTGACAGGTTTTTTACAAGCTAGGGGGTACCATGATGAGATGGTCAATAAGACCATCACAACCAGTAAAGCAAAGAGGGGAGACAGATATAAACCATGGCTACATTCACAAGCATCATCAGTTAGGGAGATTAGTGGTGACAAGAAGGATGAATGTAATCTCAAATTGATGTTTACATACAGCAGTAACATCAAGGACATCACTAACATTATAAAGAAAAACTGGAATATCCTAACCAGTGATGATAAGGTTAGGACTGTAGTAGGTCCCCACCCCATGTTTGGCTATAGAAAGAATAAAAATCTAAAGGACATTCTTTGTGGAGAGCATACCTTACAGGACAGAAAATATGTCAAGCAAATTGGGAGCACCCCATGTGGAGCATGTAAGGCTTGTCCCTATATTAATAAGAATACAACTTTTGTGCATCATAATACTGGTAGAAGTTTTCAACTAAAAGCTAGAGCAACATGCAGGACCAAAGACATAGTCTACCTGGCTGAATGCAACTCATGCCCATGTTTTTATGTCGGCAAGACTAACAACATGTTTAAAGTTAGGTGCTGCAACATTTATCTACCATAAGAAATGGCGATATACATAATGCCTTGTGTAGGCATATTAATGAATGTCCCACACATACTTTTAGCTTCAGGGCAATTGTGAATGTTAAACTCAACAAAAGGGGGGGATGTAAAACAGCTCACAGAGCTTATAGAGTCAAGGTGGATTATAGAGTTCATGGCCCATAGATGGCCCGGTCTTAATGATGTCATACCAATGAAGCCCGCCTTGAAAAATAGGCGGGTCTTTTACTAGTTTGTGATTGGTTTATATTTATTTTAAATAGTGCTTGATACTGTTTGTGTCTTTGTCTGATGAAGGGTTACACCCGAAAGCGCTAACTTTTCAATCTACTGTCTTTGGATTTTATCTGGTTTTAATAAAGCTTTTCAGATAACAGCAGTATCCATCCGGAAGGTTTTTTGCTTGTGTATATTGAATTGTCTTCCTTTGGTTGGATTTCATCAGCATCGAGCATTGTTGGGAATGCTTGGACTGTGCTTTTGTGCTCTATAGGTGCTGAGCTGCTGGGATCATGTCTACTCAAGTAAGCTCTGCTCATGATATTATTGAAAGTGTATCAATGAGACAGAAAGGAAATGAACAAAATTTTGAGCACTTTATTTCTATGGACAACCCCCTGCTCAATATGGGTTTTTCTATACCTGATAATGTTAGTCTCAATGCCAGTACTCCAGTAATGGTAGATAATAACTTTGATGGACTTTTGAGAGACTATAATTTTAAAATGGCAAAACTACAATGGCTACAATGGCAGACATTCCACTTTCAAGCATGTCTACAATATGGCATAGTCCCTCGAGGGATGAGGGTCTTATGCATGCCGACTCAGGGTAATCGTTACCCAGATTTGCTGGCTAAATGGCAATTGATAAATATTAGAACAAGCTTCCAGTACATGGAACTCTTGAATAGCTACTTTGCTCCAGAAATAACCTCTCTTCAAGAAGAGGTTAAAAAGTTACATCACCAGTTACAGAATGACTTTGTAGGTTCGACCCACACACTACGGCTAAAAGAATCCTATCAATTGTTAATCGAGAATGAGAATAAACTGAAAACTACAAAAATGAATAAACTTAGGAGAGATCATGAGGATTTCTCCAGAGGCAACATCTTTGTGTGGGCGAAACCGAGACCGGAGCACTTAGCGAACCAGCATGATGACATCAGACCCTCGACTCATCCACGCCATGTGGATAGGACATTTTCCACAGTGGTGAGCCACTCTGGGAGACCTGAGAGGGCTCTCCCATCTGGGAGCGGTGTTTCTTCACATCAGCGTTCCACTTTCCAACGTGAGAGTTTGTCGATGGTAGATGACGTCATTAGCGATACCGCGACTGCTCACAGCATTGAAGCACCCACACCAGTGGGAGCATCGGTAGGTGATCAGGTTGTGAATGGCGACCATTTGGTTCAGGAATCTGAGGTTGAACATAGTTCGACCGATGTAGCAGCGAATGATCCAATAATTACCAATATGGATGCACAGTTAGGTCGAAGGGGAATTGAAGTACATGATGAGACACGACTGGGGGCACGCCCCAAGGGATTATTATCGGAACAACATTTTTTGAACAACCTACCAGTTCCGGTCAGAAAGAAGGAATCATGGAAGCGCTCCTTGAGCGAGAGCAGAGACTCGCAAAGCAAAAAGAGGATTTTGGACTGACTACTTCTGGTAATAACATTGTATATAATATTTCTAGCTACACTTTGACTCAACATGAATTATATGTCTTAAACAAGGGACTGTCTTTTGTCCCAAGTAGAGAAAGTGTATATCACGAAGTAATTATGGATGTTATGATGTTTTGTAGAACAGTTGCTTTACGTAATATGTTTGGTAATAGCACTAATAACAGACATGTGTTAAGACAACCAAGCACATTTGTACCTACTTTTACTGCCTCCATGAATTTGTTCATTAAGGCCTGTGAGAAGGATCTGTTGGAATATTTTCAAAGGGGCTTTACACAAAGATATTACAATTTAAGTCCTATACAGAAGCAAGCCCTGTATGATTTGAGCAATAATGAAAGGGTAACAATAAAAATGGCTGATAAAGGTGGGGCTATTGTCGTTATGGATACTAGCTTCTACCATAATAAATTGAGTATTTTGCTATCTGATTTAGACACTTATGTCCCATTGAACCCCCTCAATGCCAAGTTGCTTGTTGATAAAGTGCATGCTTGTTTGAAACAACTTCTACAGAATGAAGTTATTAATGAGGAATTATATAATTTCCTCAAAATAGAAGGTGTAGTAACTCCCATTTTTAAGGGTTTACCCAAAATACATAAATCCCTGGAAGATCCGCCTATAAGACCTATTGTTTCAGGCAGGAAATGGGTGACAGAAAACATCTCAATATGGCTTGAAACTACACTTCGGCCAGTGGTAGACAATATAGAAAATATTCTATCCGACACAGGGGGTTTCTTGAGAGCACTAGGTGAGGTACAGAGGGGACCAAATGATGACCCATACCTTATGGTGACTCTGGATGTAGAAAGTCTATTTACTGTTATTAACAATGATTATGGTGTTACAGCTATTGGAGAACTTTTGAAGGTATGAGATGTCGAGCATAGTAAGATTAATTTGATTACAACCATGTTAAAACTGGTGTTAGACAATAATGTCTTTTTAGGTCCTGAACAACTATATAAACAAGCACAGGGTGTAGCCATGGGCACACCCTGTGCAAATACTTATGCTAATCTCGTGCTCTCCTACTGGGAGGATAAGTTTATTTACAATCATCCAGTTTGGTGGTCTAATATTAGACTGTACAAACGTTTCGTGGATGATGTTTTTATTTTATGGAAGGGGGAGGCCTCGTCTTTGGACCATTTTGTAGATTACTTACACTCCACCACACATTTTTTCAGGTTCACCAAGCTAGCATCATATACTCATATAGACTTCCTAGATGTTTCAATAGCACAAACCAGTTCTGGTTTCACCACTGGCCTACATAGAAAGGAATGTTGGAGAAATACGCTCCTATCATACGATAGTATGCACCCACGCTATACCTTTCCTAGTATTATACAAGGACAGGTAAGCAGGATATCTAGGATCTGTACAGAGGAATCTGGTTTTGAAGGGGAAACCAACAGGTTGACAGGTTTTTTACAAGCTAGGGGGTACCATGATGAGATGGTCAATAAGACCATCACAACCAGTAAAGCAAAGAGGGGAGACAGATATAAACCATGGCTACATTCACAAGCATCATCAGTTAGGGAGATTAGTGGTGACAAGAAGGATGAATGTAATCTCAAATTGATGTTTACATACAGCAGTAACATCAAGGACATCACTAACATTATAAAGAAAAACTGGAATATCCTAACCAGTGATGATAAGGTTAGGACTGTAGTAGGTCCCCACCCCATGTTTGGCTATAGAAAGAATAAAAATCTAAAGGACATTCTTTGTGGAGAGCATACCTTACAGGACAGAAAATATGTCAAGCAAATTGGGAGCACCCCATGTGGAGCATGTAAGGCTTGTCCCTATATTAATAAGAATACAACTTTTGTGCATCATAATACTGGTAGAAGTTTTCAACTAAAAGCTAGAGCAACATGCAGGACCAAAGACATAGTCTACCTGGCTGAATGCAACTCATGCCCATGTTTTTATGTCGGCAAGACTAACAACATGTTTAAAGTTAGGGTGCTGCAACATTTATCTACCATAAGAAATGGCGATATACATAATGCCTTGTGTAGGCATATTAATGAATGTCCCACACATACTTTTAGCTTCAGGGCAATTGTGAATGTTAAACTCAACAAAAGGGGGGGATGTAAAACAGCTCACAGAGCTTATAGAGTCAAGGTGGATTATAGAGTTCATGGCCCATAGATGGCCCGGTCTTAATGATGTCATACCAATGAAGCCCGCCTTGAAAAATAGGCGGGTCTTTTACTAGTTTGTGATTGGTTTATATTTATTTTAAATAGTGCTTGATACTGTTTGTGTCTTTGTCTGATGAAGGGTTACACCCGAAAGCGCTAACTTTTCAATCTACTGTCTTTGGATTTTATCTGGTTTTAATAAAGCTTTTCAGATAACAGCAGTATCCATCCGGAAGGTTTTTTGCTTGTATATTATCAGGTTCCGTAGATGCTGTGGTTTTGGCTTTACAGAGGGGGCTTATGACCTGCTCTTTAGAAATAGAAGGTAGGGGACATGTGGTAGGGATATGAAGTTCTTACAGAACCTGTCGGCCAACAGGTTAGCTATGTCCACAGGTTCAGTGTTTGTGGTATCATTAACTACCTGTTGAGGAACTTGTTTTGGTCCTATCAGGTATGGTCAAGTCAATGCAGTTATACAAGTGTTTGTATAAAGCACTGGTGTAGAACTCTACATAGTTGTCAGTTCTATCTAAGGGGGAAGATGCAGTGAAGCTATTTATACTATCCCCTAAGAGGTTATAATCTGCTTTGGAGAGGTTTTTAGTTAATGTCAAATACTCCTCCAAACATATTCTTGTAACATACATACACTCATGATGTCATCATGTATAAAGTGCACTTCTGACAGCATTCAAGTCAGACTTGTGCTGTGGCAGTAATGTTAAGTACTGTGTTCTACAGCTTCTGTAACCTGATATTTATGGTTTCTAATCTGACAGCAGGAGACTTGAGTGTGTATACATTCATATAATATTTTTGACACTATTTTACACTTAGATGTGACAGCACATCCATGTCAGACCCTCTTCCCATGTTCATCTCAGCATAGACTAATGCTATCGTACTCTATAAAGTGCAGCATGACAGTGTTTGTGGTATCATTAACTACATGTTGAGGAACTTGTTTTGGTCCTATCAGGTATGGCCAAGTCAATGCAGTTATACAAGTGTTTGTATAAAGCACTGGTGTAGAACTCTACATAGTTGTCAGTTCTATCTAAGGGGGAAGATGCAGCGAAGCTATTTATACTACCCCCTAAGAGGTTATAATCTGCTTTGGAGAGGTTTTTAGTTTATGTCAAATACTCCTCCAAACATCTTCTTGTAACATACATGCACTCATGATGTCATCATGTATAAAGTGCACTTCTGACAGCATTCAAGTTAGACTTGTGCTGTGGCAGTAATGTTAAGTACTGTGTTCTACAGCTTCTGTAACCTGATATTTATGGGTTCTAATCTGACAGCAGGAGCCTTGAGTGTGTATACATTCATATAATATTTTTGACACTATTTTACACTTAGATGTGACAGCACATCCATGTCAGACCCTCCTCCCATGTTCATCTCAGCATAGAGTAATGCTATCGTACTCTATAGAGTGCAGCATGACAGTGTTTGTGGTATCATTAACTACCTGTTGAGGAACTTGTTTTGGTCCTATCAGGTATGGCCAAGTCAATGCAGTTATACAAGTATTTGTATAAAGCACTGGTGTAGAACTCTACATAGTTGTCAGTTCTATCTAAGGGGGAAGATGCAGTGAAGCTATTTAAACTACCCCTTAAGAGGTTATAGTCTGCTTTGGAGAGGTTTTTAGTTTATGACAAATACTCATCCAAACATCTTCTTGTAACATACATGCACTCATGATGTCATCATGTATAAAGTGCACTTCTGACAGCATTCAAGTTAGACTTGTGCTGTGGCAGTAATGTTAAGTACTGTGTTCTACAGCTTCTGTAACCTGATATTTATGGGTTCTAATCTGACAGCAGGAGACTTGAGTGTGTATACATTCATATAATATTTTTGACACTATTTTACACTGAGATGTGACAGCACATCCATGTCAGACCCTCCTCCCATGTTCATATCAGCATAGAGTAATGCTATCGTACTCTATAAAGTGCAGCACGACAGTGTTAAAGTCAGACATATGTGGTGGTGCTAGTGTTACATTGTATGCAACTTAGCTTCTATACTTACACAAGTGTAATGTGCAAATCAGACAGTGTACTGCTGTGTGTGTGGTTGATGGTATAAGTCACTGGATGTTCTTTTGAATTGCTTTTCATTTCACTACCACTTAGGAAAATCATTAATGTAGCCCCATGTATCCAACATCTCCTTTTTACCTCTGGTCACATGACATCCTTTCTGCAGAGGCATTGAGGATGTCCTCATCTCAAAGATGCATACACACATCATGAATCAGAGCCCTTCCATGAGCCTCTGCAAGCCATCTCCAGACCACTGGATGTGGGATTGCTAATTCTGTCATGGGGAGGTGCACATGTCACATATGGACAGAGGCAGTATGTAATGCAATCAAGCAAATATGCATCTACAGACATAGACTTACTATTTTCCATTATATAGATATAGTGAGTTTGGTTTAAATGGTATAATAATGGATAGGATTTTATGCGTGTTGGCCTTTAGCTTAGTAATGTACTATGAACCTATGAACATTTCACATGTCAATATTGTTGCCATTGACATGTGGTATGTTGAGGCATAGATGTATGGTAGGCCTACAAGAGGGCATTACAATCTGTGATGTGAGGTAATATATTGATGGCCATTGCTGCCATTTCATTACATGTTCCTTTCATAACAGCTGTGGTAATATGCCTCCTGAGAACTGTTGACATGGGATAATATTATGTATATTGTTGGCTTAGTAGGGCATATGTTTTTGTAGTGGAGCAGATCAACATTCTACACAGTTCTCATTTAACCATCACAGTGACACTTGCAATATGCCACAGGTGCACATCATTAAATGCTCTGTGAATACATCGATATAAATTCACACTGATTACATGGGCACATAAGTCTTGTTTCATCCATGTGATGCAATGCTGTTATATACCCAAAAATAATACATGTTTTAATTCAATTGCAACCTTGTGGAATTCATTGTATGCACAACTGGGTTGCTATTCCCAAGGATTATTGATGTGTTCACCAGCACCATTGTGTGACTATCAGCCTTTGTATCAATAACTGTTCTGCATGAGCCACAATTAATTCATTTGTAATGTGTCCATATATATTATCAGGCCTCTGAAATACAGATTTCCAATGAAAAAACATAAAAGCATATGTTGTGCAATTGATGTAATTACGCAACATTGGTACAGTTGTACAACTGTGTCACTGTATGGCAGGTGATGTAGAACCAAGGTTGTATTTGGAGGTGTTGTCACAAATCATTGATTTAAATAAGTATGAAATGTTAAGGGGAATACACAGCTAAGCTGAGAGCTGTTTGTGGATGTCACCAGCCATACTCAACCAGAGACAATAGTCCATCTGCTAGCTGACAGTTTGTTTCATACTCCACACCCTGTTCCCACTGGCCATTAGCCAAAGTATACATGCAAACATTAATCAGTTTATGTTCTCAGGAGAGCAGCTTATCTCTGTGCTCTATAAGGCTAATAACACACAATCAGTGGGCCCTGATAGCATCCCAAGTTGCTCACACCATGACTTAAAACCTGACCTAGCAGCCACAGTTGGATCCCTACTTAAACACAGCCTCCAGACATGCTATGTTCTTGTAGAAGGGTGTACAGCAAGTCATCCATCTAAACCGGGGGGGGGGGGGACAGGATGCAGGGAATATACACCCATAATCCTGACTCCCCTCAACTGTGAGGCAGAGCAATGACTAATCATGGACATTATCAAAAAAGACACAGGTAATCTCCTGAATGTGTACCAAACACATTTTTGATTTGTTAACGTTACTTAATGTCTGTTAAATTTGGTTGATGTCTTCAAGAGGGTTACCAAGGGCATGCATGAGGAAAATCATTTCATGCCACATAACCTGACCTGGCCAATGCATTTAAAAAAATCCACACTTGGGTATTACAGAGAAACTGTCTCAAGTGGGTATAAACACCTACATCACCAAGTGGGTAGGCAAATGGATCAGATACAGGACACATAATGTCAAAGTGTGTGAAGTCATCTCTAGGTAAAGCTCAGTGACTAGATCCATACTTTAGGGTTCTGTACTAGACCCTTTTCTGTTCAGTATTTGAGTCTCAGAAGTCAAGACAAACTTAGACATCATTTATGTAACCAGTTTTGTGGATGACTGCAAATTGCAGACAATCATTGAATCCAAGAATGCTATGATACATTGCAGAAAGTATTAAAGAACAAAAATTATTGTTGCCAGAGCCATGGGGACATACTATATGGACAAAAAGCTTGGTTACTTACTTTTGAAAGCAAGTAAACAAGCTACTTACAATATAGAGAGCACACCCCTATGACAAGATCAAGAGTTATGTGACCTGGGTACTCAGGTAGATAGGAAGCAGAACTTCCACCATATGACCACAGTGGTGACAAATCCCTTGTATGTAGCACATATCCTGAGCATAAGCAGGCCATCCACATCAAAGGACAGTATAGCCCCATTGTTCTCAGCACTCACCACACCAATAATTTAGTACAAAGCACCCTTTTGCATGTACCTCACCACTCATCTTCCAGATAGGATTTACTCAAGTGCATCATGTTTGTTACAGTGTGCTTCCACACATCGTTTTGTTCATACATAAGTATTCTTTGTGATGCATAACCATTATGAGTTTACAGTACAGAATTCCCTTCAAGGTGTTGTACAAGATGCATGTGTGATATGTCTTGATGTGATGAACCCAGTAAATACATAGCTCTTTGATAACATTGATGGCATGGATTACATTCATGCAAGTGTGGATTGTGGCATATATGTGTCATGCAAACCTCTCAACTAGCCAGGATTGCTCCTAATTCAAAATACAGGTAAAACAGTGTCCCTCTTAACACCTCCCGAAAGTGGTCATTTTTGAGGAAGGTGTGCTTGATTTCAGTTACAGATTACTGACAAATCATTACAGTGTTAGAAGTGTGTTCATGCAGAACACGTTAATAAATCACAATTACATATTTTGTGTCAATGACACAGATTAATGGTTTATTTGTGACAAATGGGGAGAGATGGGCGAAGGCTGCCAGCCTAGTCAAATAGAATTTGATATATAATTCTGGCATTTGTAAATAAATGTAAAATACAGGCATGTTTCTTGAGTGCAAAAGAATACTGTGAAACGTGGAACTGCAAAATATGTGACAACATTGCACTCTACTGGCCTAGTGAAGTATGTTGTGACCCTTTCATGTTAGAATTCGGCTCCAGTGTATCTGGATGAAGGTTTCATGCCCATTGTTTTAAGGCTAAAGTTTATTACCAGAATTTACATGTGGAAGGTGCTTTATTGCTCTGGTTTCTGCTAGACTGTATATGTGAGATGCCTTGTATTGTTGTAAGTTTCTGAGCAGGTGTTAGATTGCTAAATAATACAGTTTGTGGCCTGAGAACACAGACCAGGTGTTAAGATGATGCAATAGGAATGTCTGGGAAAACCTAAGTGTCAATATGATGTAATTTGGGAGGGCCTTAGGGCCATGTTTGTTAGTAATGTTTAAATACTCTTTCTCACAAGAGACTGAGAGCATTTTGATCTTGGATATCTAACTCAGCACTTTGCCTAAGCTCACATGTAAGTTTCTAGCACTGTGATTTCTTGTAGGAATAGTTAAAGCTAGTAAATATTAATTATGTATTTTTCTTTGATATCAGACCTGTTCTACTGTATTATTTTAAGTTTCTGTGTGATCTCTGAACTCTTAGATATCTCTGTGGTGTAGTAGTTTTGTCTTGTGTTTTAATTTATTTATTATTAAATATTTTTAAAACCTTCTACCTGTGGTTGGTTTGTGTAGAGATAAGCTCTAGAGTACATTGCATATTTATAGAGGTTATTGTAATAGGCCACTCTAAAGTAAGCCTTGACTGTTAGTCATACAACCATTGGATTATAATATTGCACAGTAATAACTGGACACCCTTTTAAGGGCCTTTTAGTAGCTGATATTATTAGCTGGGTGGTGGCAGTAATTACTACTGTATAGTCTGGGTAAAGGGGCACAGCTGAATAATCTGTGTCAGCCTTTCTCAGGAGTGTCTATGAAGTTGTATAAATACTTATCTCAAAGTGTGTGTATGTGTGTTGTGTCAGCTACTTGGCAGGGACACGAAGCACTGGTTGGACAGAGAGGGTACTGGAGATTCTAGCTTGCCCAGCTAAGCTGAGACCTGGACCCTATAGCTGTGCCAGTGGAGAGTCTTATTGGGGACCTGTTGAACAAAGGAGCAACCAGCCCCAGACCGATTGTGATCTCTGTGTGCACTTAAGGGGAAATTGTACTTTACTGTGTGTATTAGATATCCTTTCCTCTCTCCTATGAGATGACCTCCCTGGTGTTAGTGGTGAGGATTGAGGCTCCTTGATTGCTGAGCCAGGGCATGGTCATCACTGTGTTATCTTGATATTCTCCATGATTGTGCATGCTTCTGTCCACTGTTGTCCATGAGACTGTTGCTATGTGTCCCAATTTGTTGAGACATATGCTGATATTACTATTCATATTCAAGCAACTCTTTGGCAAATCTCCAAAATATGCACATACGACCTGTTGTATATACTGTCCTTGCTAAATGTCCTCTCCAGTGATCATGTCAGGTTGCTTATATCATAAACAATCATCCCCACTGATATGTGACCTTGTCTGAGAGTCACATAATATACTATTTCATAGGTTTCATAGGTTAGTACTAGGCTAATTGCCCTTGCAAGCCATTTTAAGCCTAGCCAATTATTCCCTGTGAGGCTCAAACCCTGTATCTTATGTTTGTAAGGCAAACACCTTAACCGTTAGGCCACCCTCCCTTCAACAAGAAAACAACACCAACGTAATCGACAGGATTCAAACCTGTGCGGGGAAACCCCAATGGATTTCATGTTTATCGCCTTAACCACTCGGCCACAATTACAACACAATTAGGTGTGTGATGATATAAATATACCCACACAGAAGGTGTAATCAGCAGTACATACTTTATTATGTACATATGTAATTACTGTTCATACTGCAAATGTCTCGTCTTTGGGGTGTACATACATTTGCATACCCTTATCTGGTGTACATTACCATGTTTCACTTGTCCTCTTACCCATTCTTCATTTCTACCATTCTTATCTGTGGCCCTTTTAAATACACACACTTCCCCATAATGCAGTCTATGTACATTTGTTGATCATCACCAAACCTTTATTTCGGTATGGCCAAACATGTTTGTACTGTACTTTGCAATGAGTACACTTTCCTATTATGTATTAGTAATGCATTCATTGCCTCAAATTAAACCCTTGTAGCCATTGTGGCTGTTTGTGCAATCCCACAGAACTAGTTTGCCCATAGTTAAATATGTCTGCATGTCTGAATGTGTTTGTACATGGTAATTGCTGGGCATGAAGTCTCACTTGTATTCATTTAAGCATGATACACAGCATGTATACGCAATTAGCTCTACTGCTCATCGCGCAAACACATAAACTCCATGTTGGCTTTGCTGTAAGCCTACACAGAGTTCATTGAGTGCCTGGGTCAGTTTTGTGTGGATACTTATCACTTTTATTTATGTTTTGTTGATCAGGTTAGTCTTACTTTGCTTGTGGCATAGATTTAGGGTAGACCTAAACCATCTGAGTCAGTTGTGACCATGGTTTAATGTCTGATCCAAAGAAAGGCACCTTAGGAGTGTAGTACCACTGTTATGCTGCACTGCAGTATCAGTACTGGAAAAAGTCCAAACATCTGGGGAGGGTCTATTACCCACAATCTTCAGCAGGTTGTGTCACTGGTTCACTACCGAACACCTGACACTTGTTACTTTGGAAATTGCAACCATGTTATTTGAAACTCATCAAAAGTTAACTATTAACACGTTTTTCATCATCATCATCATCATCATCATCATCATCATCATCATCAATCCCCTATTTCCCATTGTCTACTTGAGGTCAGTGTGTCCATTCCAACTGTTGCCACCTTTTTCAATTCAATGCCAGTCTGCTACCTTCTTCACCAGTCATGTTAGACTGTTGCAGGACATTTCTTATGCAGTCTATCTATCATCTCTTTGCTGGATGTTCTCATTTACTCTTGCCTTCTTCCTGCCTCTCCCAAATCTCTTCTACCAAATAATCTTCTGCTTTCCTGCACGTGTCTGAATCACCACAATCTATTTTTTACCCTCTCTACAATTGGAGCTACTTCCTTTGTCATACAGTGTGCATCCTACCACCTGTCTCAGACACTTCATCTCTGTCATTTCTAGTTTCTTCATCTGTACTGTCTTCAAATGCCCAAGTTTATGTATCATACAGAAGTTCTGGTTGCACCACTGTTTTATAGAACTTACTTTTTGGCTTCTTTGACCTTCTTCTGTCACACAGTACCCCAGACAGACAGAGACTTCTTGGCTGCAAACCGTCTGATTCTAACTTTGACTTTCTCATTCAGACACCCCATCAACTCAACCACTCCTGACATATTTCTGAAGCTGGTAACCTGTTCCACTAATTTGCCTTCAACCTTAATTTCCAGCTTCTTCTGATTTCTCCGTTTGCTGTTATGAGAACTGTCTTGTCCACAGTTTCATCACATGTGCCTTCAGTTTTACATTCTATTCCCCTACCATTTGCTGAAATTCCAGATCAGAGTCTGTTTGTAATACCATATGATCTGCATCCATATGATCTGCATACAGCAGCATTGCTGATATGCCCCCTCCAACCTGTTTGCTAATGTAGTCCATCATCAATAGGAACAGCAGTGGGGTCAGAGCTTAACCCTGATTCTCCACTCTCACTGGTACAGTATCTGTGAATCCAAATTCTGTTCATACTTGTGTCAGTAATTCTACCACTGTTTCTGGGACTTTGAACCATTACAGGACTACCGAAATCTGCTTTCTTGTGACCTTGTTGAATGCTCTCTCCAAGTCCAGGAATGTCAGTTGGACTCTTTCCTCTTCTTTAGCTTCTTCATCACTATCTTTCTCACTGAAAACATTGAGTCAGTCATGCTGCATCCTGATCTGAATTCAAACCGATCATTTCCCTTCTTACATTCTTTTAATCTACATATCTGTTTATCAGACACCTCTCCAGCACTTTCCCAAAGGAGTTTGACACCTCTAGACTGCCCAGAGTTATGACTGTCCCCTTTGTTCTTGTACACTGGCACTAGAATACTTATTCTCCAGTCATCTGGGATAAACCTTTTTCTCGATTCTGCTATGAGTACTCTCATGAGCCATTTCTCACTTTCCTCACCCAACAATTTGATCATGTCTACCATAACCTCATCTGTGCCTGCTGGTTTCCTTGACTTCATTTTCCTTAGTCCCCTTTCACTGTGGGTTGTGCATGCGGCAGTACATCTTCTGTGGGGATTTCTTCACTGAGAAGCTGCTGATACGCCTTCCATCTGCTTTTCGTGTCCTGTAGACTGGTGAGCAGGTTGTTATTGGCATCCATTATAAGTGGTGTCTGATGACTATTTTGTTTATCTTTCCGTCTTTGCCTTGCTACCTGACAGAACTTATTTGAGCCATCTGCTGAGTCAGTTTCCAGAAGATGGGACAGTGCCTCTGATGCCTTGTTTGCTCTTTCAACTGCTCTTAGCCTGTTTTCTAGCCAATCAGTAATCCTCCTTAGGCAGGTCTGTCTTTATCTATCTCCCACTTTTTCCTAAACTCCTTTCTTTTGACAACTTCCTGGACTTCTGTAGTCTGCCATTAGCTTTCTTTATGTATCTGATTTCCATACCTGACTTGTTTATGAGTCTGTTGTATGGTTTTCATATATGCTGTTTTAAGATGCTGGCATTTGTCTTTGAATCCATCTGTTTCTTTCGCTTCATGAGGTGCTGAAGCCCTGAGTGTTTCCTTGTTTCCTTATTTCACTGACTATTTCAGTAGCTATGACTTTGTAATCTCTGATTCTATCTTAGTACTCTTTCCTTACTAGGAGATGGTTTACCTGAGTTGCATGTTGGTCACCCTTGCATGGGATCATGTCTCTGTTGCTGAACCATGTGTTGACCACCATCATACAATTTGTAACAGAGAAGTCTAGAATAGACTCCTTCTTTATTTCTGTTGCCCCACCCAAGTGGTCCTTGTATCCTATTATGTCTGTCCTGATATAAACATTCAGGTTATCAACACAAACTCATGTTGTCTTGCTTTCTCTAATAGGTCCTACAACTGCTGCTTGACTGCACTCTTCTCTTTGCTTCACAACACATCTGTGGGACATAGGCTTAGATTATGAACACAGTCCTGTCTTTACACAGGAGTCCATTGCCATGAGTCTATCCCTAATTTTGACAATATAACTCACTGTCTTCAGGAGAATCTCCTTCACAATTCCCACACCATTTCCAGTCTGCCTTTCTGCAAAGTAGTGGATTCTGGATCAGAAGCCAAGTGGCTTTGCTGCATTGTTTCCTGGATGTACAGGATGTCCACTCTCCTCCCTAGCAACTTGTCATCCTCTTCCAAGCTACATCCTGTAAGTGAACTTACATTGAGTTTGGCAGGTTGAGTACATCCAGTTTTTGTTCAACAGAGATATCTCAGGTAACCCTAGCTGGGCTACTGGACACCAGCTGGTCAACTGCTCATTGGCCCAGGACCCAGGCCTACTGGACCTTATGGCTAGTACAAATTAGCTAATAGAGGCATACAGTCTCCTTCAACTGTTAGTATGGTATAGGTTGGACCCTCATCCCATGTATTACCAGTAAAACTATTGCCCATTTTTGGAAACACAAACAAGGCAAGAAACTAAATAAATCCAAAAACAGGTTCGAAAATAACACTATTTATTCCACTGTTTAAAGCACTTTTCGTCAGCCTGATAGCAAACTTCTTCAGAAACAGTTACAGCAATAAAAAAACTTCCTTATAAGTAAGACAGGTGATCAGCATTCACCAATTGCATCACTTTGTTCTACTTAAGTAAACACACTTTAAAATTAAAGTGACAACTGCTGATAACCAGTAATAAAACAACATTAAAGTATATAAACACATTAAAGTATGTAAACATGTCTACAACAATGACCACAATACACAAAGGTAAAAACATTAAAAGTTATTTTATATAACCCAACCATTGACAGAAATAGTATATGTTTTTAACAAAATGTGACTCATCTCTGCAAGCTCTTTAGTTTGAGAATGCATTTTTGGCAACTTTGGTCAATGTGATTAAATCAATTTCCAGTTGGTAGCCCTGACAAGGCATGCAGTCTGTGAGCCGTGTTCTGTTATCAAGAGCATATTGCTCACTACAGTCAATACTTAAAATACTTGATCTTCTCATCTCTTCTTCTGATAGGCACAACCTAGAGTCTGTGCTACTGCCCATGACACCATACAATTTCTGGGAGTGTTTGTGATTGAAACACCTCGTATGTTTTTTTTTTTTTTTGGGTAGGGACAAAGAGACATGGGAAGACCATATAAACTCCACACAGGCCTTGACCAAAAGTTATGCACAAACCTGATGTCTTGTGCTTGGGAGGCAAAACCTTGATCATTATGCCAGAACTAATCCTCTTGAACGATATTTAATCCAGACAATATTCAAATAGCACAGGTTCCTCAGTATAAGTATCTCATCTTAACACTTTACTCTAACCTTTTCTTCAAAGTCCACTTCAGTCCAATTATACATAAAGTCAATACTCAACTAAAAGCTTGTTACTTTGTTGCTAACTACCTTACTCAATTTTAAACATATTAAGGTACTCATTCCAGGACCTGAATATGCTGTTAAACCACTGTTGCCGTAAACATTTCTCGAAATGCACACAGAATTCAAGCAAATATTAATAACATCTTTATTAACCTTGTCCTAGAAATGGGAATCGATACCTATCTCTTACCCTCCCTTCTATAAGCTTCACCTGTCCAAACCAATCTTCACACTTCACTCAAAGCAAAACTTAATCAATGTTATAATAAAGTAGTTAAATTTGCCACAGGGCAGGCCCACTACTCTCACCATTGCTCTACTCTGAAGTCCCTAAATTGGCTTGAACTACCCCACTTTCACCTTTAATCAAGTAACATTAACTCACAAATTACTGTACAACTCTTCATTTTTCCAAACTACATCATCACTACTTCAACAATATATTCCATCTCATGACCTACATTCCTGTCAAACCTCATAGATCTAATGGGATTAGTCTGTACTTTCACTGTGTTGTCAAATCATGGAATGCCATTGCAGAAGCAATCAGACTTATACCCCACTACTATTTCTTCAAGTCTAGGTTGAAAGAACACCTAACTAGTAATTGGATATACCCATGCTCCTTGCCATCTTAATATTCTTTTCTATTGCCTTCTTCCACACTCTTAATAGACTTTCTCTTGCTATATCCTATGGGTCCCACTTACATTGTTAAAAGGGCTGTCAACAGAACGCCCTTTGATCGAGATGTAAATGGCAAGCTACCAAAACTTTGAATGGCCAAGTATGCAAATTTTTTCCCAGGGGGAAAAAAAACACTTGGCCATTATTGGGAATTTGCCCTTTCCTCCACTGTAGTGCGATCTCAGAGTTGGTATATTTAGTTAGGGATGGTGTGGGGGGCACAGCCCTCCACATCTGGGGTTGTGAGGGGCAAAGCCTCTCCACTTCATAGGGTTTGATGGTTTGTTTTATTTTTTGTTCGCCAAGCGATTTTTTTCCATGGGAAAAAATTGCTTATTTGGCTGTTCAAAGTTTTGGTCTTTCAGTATTTACGTGTCGATGAAAGGGTATTTGATGAGCAGCCCTTTCAACAAAGTAATATAGATCCTATCCTACTTCCCTTCCTGCTTTACCTATTTTCTAGCCTTACCTCTTTTTAATTTGTTAACATTCTAATGTCCTTTCTTTATATTCTTACACTAACATTTATCGACCACAGAATTTGACTGAAATTTACTGTCTAGTTCTCCCGCCAGAAAAAGTATATGGCTTTTATGACCTATTACTTATTCTGTTACATGTTTTTCATGCATCATTAGGTAACATGAACATTAGGAACTCTCTTCTATCTTGTATATAATGCATGGTCAGATTTATTGCTTGTCTTTATATATTGCTTATTTTTCTTTTATTGTGTTTCACATATTATACTACTTTGTTATTGTCTTAATATTTATAACCAATGTTCAGTTTTTTAATTGTGTTTAATGTGTACTGTGGAGCTTTTCTCCCTGGGCCTCCGCTGAAAATGGTCTCATACCCAATCGGACTTTCCCGGTAAATAAATGTCAAATAAATAAATAAATAAAAATATTCCTCCATTCAAAATGCAGACGGCAAAATGTCCCAGTTAAATGGATCCATTTCAGTCATACCTTAGTAAAGAAACAATATATATACAATCTAGATAAAAAGTTTTGAACCACTTTATACAAAGAAAAGACAAATATTAAAACTCAGACTCCTAAAAAATTCTATTTGAACCTGTAAATCTAAGCAGTCCCCTATTTACTCAGAGACATCACATCGCTCTTGTAAAAAGTACTTTAGAATTTGCAAATGCTGTCTGCATTACTGATTTTACTACTTAATTTGACAATATATTGCTATTAATGTATTTGTGACTTACCACATCATGCATTCCCTGTTGCGTAAATCTCTGGTCTGACTTATCAACACTATGTAACTATGCATTGCTGTAAATTGAATGTATCTCCCATAATTCCTCTGTCATAGCTGAAAAGGCCTTAGGACCAATCCACCTATTTGGCTAACAAACAAACATAAATAAATACATGTACAGGCCACTTAAACTAATTGCTGTTGAAGTTTCTTAATCAATGTATTTTTAACTGGGGATAAAGTACTGATGCCAATGTGGACCTTTTTCAGACGTAGCACAGGACCACTGCCTGGTTAAGTGACCTTCTCGGAGTCACACAGTAGAAAATGGTGGTTGATGCAATTAATCCATGGACTATAGGGAGCAACTCAATAAGACATCATAACTTTAATCTTTGGTGCTCTACTCATGCTTTATAACTGCCATACTTCTCACACACTCATGGGAGAATGAGCCCAGCAGTGGTGCAAATGACCCTACTTTCCCTTACATCTTACCTTTTTTATCACTACCCAGAGGTCACAACTAAAGGTAAGGATGGGGGTATTGATGGGAAAACCTAATGAGATGTTGAATGCAAACTCATCACACTAGGTACCTATCAAAATGATGATGTGCAGTAAGTGGAATGTCCCCATTCCCCTAAGTCATGTGACCTGCAGTAATCTTATATACATTAGGGAGTGTAGGGGTGCAGCCTTTCATTACAAAAAGGTCAGCTTTCTTACTATTTAAAATACAAATTAATCATGTTAATATTCAGCAGATGTGATCAGTTCATGCTCAGTAAGTCATTACTGAGCCTATTGATGCAGAAAGCTTTAATTAATGATTTATCTCACACATTGCTTTCACACTCTGGTACAATCCCTGCTGTACAGTTTCTATTGCACCACTCAGATTGTTCATTTTCCAATCTCCTCATACCTCTCAACCTCTTAGAGAAAGACATCTGGACAAAGCCATAAATCATGGCAGGACAAAGGTCCAAATATAGGTCAATTTTTAAATATTGCTCTTAGAAGCTTAGAAAGTTGATAGAATAATAGGTTTTGTGTTAGCATGAATGTTCTGAAGGGTATGCAGTCTGAAACTCAAATGTCTGTCATTATTTTCTAACTTCAATCTTTAATGACTTGCCAATGATTTGTCAGAAAAAAATACAATTTTATGAAAAATTGAACAAAAATATATGAAAACATCTGGACAATCTGCCAAAATCTGTATAGCTGAGAGGTATGAATCCCATCTACCCTCACCTGTGAAAAAACCCAAGGTAGTTAAGCCTCTGTACTTGGAACAGCTAGGAATAACCATGACTTCTAATTAAAAAGTGAAGATTTTCATCCCTACAGCTTTACACTCAGCAGTGAATTTCTGCAGTGCTCACAAAAGGATAATGTCTTGAAATCAAGAGGGCAACATTATTTGCAGTCAGCACAAAAGACAGAATCATATATAGGTTCTCTGATAGCCTGTACAGTTCCCTGATTTGGTGCCCCCTCAAATGGAAGCATTCCTCATCATTGGAAGATGCTGACATCTGTGCAGTCATTGAGGCTTAGCTCAAAGCTGGAGTAAGCACCCTGAACTATAATGCCTTCCATACATTCAGACCACAAACTGAGCATGAAAGAATGAAAGGAGGAGGTGTATCTATCTTCATTAAGGACAAGTGCACCTTGAAACTGGTTAAACAGTACAACTCTCTTGAGGTGCTCCATATCCAATTAACTATAGGCAAACCCCCCTATCACATCATAACTAGCTATAGGTCCCCCACCATGGACCAGGAAAAGGATACTGCATACATGGATGTACTGGAGTCACTTGGCATACAGCTCAACACTTTTTCCATGGGTGATTTTAATTATCCTACCATCAACTAGGAAACATACATAACCACAAACATGCTGGCTCAGAGGTTCTTGGACTTTGTCAATGCAAATGCTGTGGAACAGTGAGTCAGAACTCCCACAAGGGGGATCAAATGTCCTGGACATAGTACTCACTAACATGGGGAGAGCATCGGACCCCTCCCCCATTTGATGACCTTCCTGGTAAGATCAGTCTCATTAAATGTAATTATAAGGCCAGATGCCCCATCAAGCTCAGAAATGCTTAACAAATTTTCCAAGACAAATTACCTCCTACTAAGTGATGTCATAAGAAAATTCAAATCCCCTTCGAACACAGATAACATGAACTCCTATGCAGAGGTGCACTCCAATGCTGTGTATAACCACTTAAACAGCTGTATAGAATTTTCTGTACATGACCGGATTAAAACCAGGTCTTGCCAAAAATCAAGCCACCCTGGTGGACCCCTAGTATAAACAGGCTACACAACAAGAAAAAGCAACTAATGTCCAAGGAGAAGAGGGAACTGGCTCAGCAGCAGATCAAATCCCTCTGTAGCTTAAACAAACTTGAAATCTTGTCAAGTCCTCCAAAGCTAATTACAAAGCAACAATAGCCTCCCTAGCTAAGGATAATCACAAGACATTCTTTGACTATGTCCAAAATCTAAAATAGAATACCCAGCTATGATCTGAACTGCTGTAGATGGCACCACCCATATTCAACTGGAGGTAACAGCCAACATGCCAGCTGACAGATGTGGAGTGAACTTCACCCCCCTGTCCCAACTGGTCATCCCCAAAGTATACCTGCTACCATTCCTCAGGCTATTATCTCAAGAGAGCAAGTCATCTTGGCACTTTCCAAGGCCAAAAACACAGCAGCAATGGGACCAGACAACATACCAGGTTGCCTTTTAAACAACTTAAAACATGACCTACCAGACCCACTTGGATCCATGTTTAACCATAACCTGCGAACTGGCTATGTTCCAGCAGAATGGAGGACAGGAACACTAATCCTCTGCACAAAGGGGGATCATCAACCATCCTGGGAATTATAGACCCATAAGCTTGACTAGCCTCATATGCAAGTCCATGGAAAAATCATTATAAACCTTATCAACAAGGGCATACGTAATCTCCATACTCTGGATCCAACCCAATTTGGATTGCCTGTTATACCTGGTTGACTTCTTTGAGAAAGTCACCAAGGTCCTGGATGAAGGAAAGACAGTGCATACCACCTATCTTGACCTAGACAATGCATTTGACACAATCCCCCACTCAAGTATTATGCAGAAACTCTCCCAATTGGGAATTAACCCCTATGTCATTAGATAGGTAGCCAATTGGCTCACCAACAGGACATGTACTGTCAAAGTGGGTAACTTCACCTCTAGCAAATGACCAGTCACCAAGTGGCATACCACAGGGTTCCCTGCTGGGCCCTTTATTGTTTGGAATTTATTTCTCAGAAGTTCAGGCAAATGTGAGCAGCCTGTGGCTGACCAGGTTTGCTGATAATTGCAAATTGGGAAAAATCATCAAGTTTCCCAATGATGTTAATATACTGCAGGTAAATGATTGGTGCCAAAGCCATGGTTTAAAGCTAAATTAAAAAAAAATGCTTTATTATTCCCTTTGGGAAAGCTGACATCCCTGCTAATTGCATTATAGACAGCCCCCCCCCCCCTAGATGTAGACTCAGTGGTATGTGATCTGGGTACTAAGGTTGATAGCAATCTGAATTTCGACCACCACATATACACAGTGGTAAGAGAATACTTCTATGTGGTACATCTCATAGGTAAAGGCATTGCATCTAGATCTAAGGATGCTATAATTCCATTACACATGACCCTCATTAGACCAATAATTGAGTACAATGCTCTGTTTTTTCATGTACCTCACCAGACACCTGCAACAGCTAGAGAAACCATACAGGTTTCTCACCAAGAAAATACAGATATGCAAAATACGTACTGTGTGAAAGTTGGAAAGCCCTGTCACTGTATCCTGTCTCCTACAGACTGCTAAGCAGTGATCTGTCCCTGGCTTACATGGCAGCTTCTGAAATGGCCCTGATGGAAACGCTACACATTCATAAATCACACTTCACAAGGGTCACTTGCTCCAGGGATCTTAACCTAGCGACTGACATAGTTTCATAGTTTCATAGATTCATACTAAGCTAACTGCCCTTGCGAGCCATTTTAAGCCTAGACAATTATCCCTTGTGAGACTCAAACCCTGCACCTTGTGTTTGTAAGGCAAACACCTCAACCATCAGGCCACCCTCCCAACCCAACATGAACAAATCATGCTGGAGAGTTAGATACTGTACATCTCTCAGAGACTTCCACTTCTCTAGAACAAGCTTCCAATTCATGTGAAACAGAGCCCCTCACTGACTCTCTTTAAATGCAACCTAGATCAATGGATGGGTGACTGCAAATTCACTCCTGGTGTGGCACCCATGTCTGGCAAGGACAGAGGCAGTCGGTATTAATTACCATAGACTCTTATCTCTGTGAACTTCACTCACCTAACCACCAACAGTCGGGGCAATTCAGGATAAATATGGCTAGGCTTGTAAGGGCTCCAGGGCTGTTAGCCGAGCAACCATCTATGTACCTATAAAAAAAAACAACGAAAAAAACAGTCCTCTCAAAGTTAAGGACCAAAAGAAAAAAAAGCAAAAGGTGAAAAGGTCTTCTGTTCTGAAACTGTAGCAAGCCACTCACTAAAAATGAGGCAAGCACATTACTAGCTACAATACCACATGCAAAGTGCTTCAGAACTTCAGCTATGGCTGCAGATACAGTATCAACATTCCTTTCTGAATGCTAGCACCACACATCTCTTCCTCTTCAAATGCAGGAGTCACTACTATCTTCATTGTACCCAGTAAACTGCCAAAAGGAAATGTGTTGTGCTGGTAACTGAAATGAGTTGAATTACAAACAACCTACCACCACATTTCTCATGAGGTAACAGGATAGGCGTTATCTGGAAATGGATGGAAGAGCAGGGGTATTGATGTATAGCACTGTTACAATTCTTCACTGTATTTTAAAGGAACCTTTACCTATCTCTTTCAAAGCCAGATTTTGCTCAAAAATTGATGTTGATTAACTCAATCAAATGATGTTATGGTCACCTTACGGGACATTGCCTATAGCATAATTCTTAGCATGTCCCTTTTTTGTAGCTGTTTGACCATGTTTTTAGTATACAGAGGTTATAGGGGCATAGGGGCTGATCCTACACATACAGGGGGGTGGAGGGGCCAAAGCTCCCATGTAAAAAATAATATTGTGATGATTTGTGCAGGGAAGAATATTTGTGGTCTGTAGAGATTTTTTTTTCTTCATGGTGGGTGTGTATTTCTGTTTACTGCTCAATCAGAAATGTAAATGCATTTTTATATTTGCAATCGGTGTATTTTTGTGGTTCTGGTTTACAGTGTAAGATGAAATTGGTCAATGTATTGTGTCTTGATCAATTTCATCTGCAGACTTTTGTAATATATATATATATATATATATATATATATATATATATATATATATATATATATATATATCAGAGAGAGAGAGAATAGATACATAGTGGCATCGTGCCCGCTGAGCTGGAAAGCACACTGCTTATTGTGGGGCTGTGGTGGCTAAAGTTGTCTTTAGCAGACCATGTGTCAGGGGTGAGGGCTGTCTGAAAGGTGTCACACAAGACTGTAAAAGGGACAGAAGCAGTTGTTATGTTAAAAAAGAAATGTGGACTTATTCTTTTCTGTAGAGTAAGAGTCTTAAATGGAAAATACAGATAAAAATTATTTGTTAAGTATTGAGTGCTGTTTGCTTACTTGCCAGCTTTGGAGAAAACCCAGTGAAAGCTAGAATACTATTGAACTAAGTATAAATACGTGCACAGAGTCCTCTCTAGGCACAAAACTGTCAGTGGAAAATAAGGAACTACAAACGTAAAGAAGCACCGACAGTACCACAGCTAGGAGATTTATTTAAGTAAAACAGTACAAACAGTACACAGGTTAGCACTTTCAGGTATCTACCCCTTCAAGATGAAGGGGTAGATCCCTGAAAGCATTAACCTGTGTACTGTTTGCACTGTTTTACTTAAATAAATCTCCTAGCTGTGGTACTGTCGGTGCTTCTTTACGTTTGTACTATTGAACTAAACATGAATGACAGTATTTATTTAATGCCATTTACCATTTTATTATTTTCCTGATAAATAAGCTTCCATTTAAAGACTGAAAGCTGGTTCCACAGACAGTTCTTATTATTTCATACAATGCATGTTTCTACACTAGGACTACAATAGACAGAAAAATCGATTTTTTTGCTGTAAACTGTGAAATTACAAAATTACCTGTTAGCAAATGCTCTGCTTCAGTTGTTTCCCACCACTAAGTAAGAAATGTAGTCTTCCTGAGTGAAATGATAAATATTAAAGTGCCTAACTGTTAGGCTGACCTGAAGTATTGGCTGGTTTGAGCTTGTGGGGTTAACTGTGTGAGAATCAGCAAAATCCTTGTTGACATCTGAAGATTTGGGCTTATATTCCCTATACTTTTTCTCTGCTTATTGGCCTACACTATGCTTGAAAAGGGTCCTTGGACTAGTATAAGAACCCAGTTAAGAACATTAAATAAATAAATAAATGAAGATCCTCATGGCGATGAGTAGGGTTGCTTCAGTAGACATTTTCTGTTGGTGAACTTTATCTGTGAAGCTAACAACTTGTGTGTACTGAAATTGCTGCTGCTATATCCAGTTTAAGATAAAAAGTTAATTGTGACATTGGCTAATCCACAGCACTTCATGAAAGATGTGTGACCACTGACCGCCACCTGCTCAGCCTCCAGCAACAGATATCCAAGATGATGAGCCAGCTTTCCACCTTTCTTGGAATCCTCAAAACCCAGTATACCCCTGGAAAAACTCAGGACAAAAGAGGACATGGAGGCTTATTTGTTGGCATTTGTAAGATATGCAGCAATGGGAAACTGGTTCCAGTCTGAGTGGGCCAATATATTGTTCTCATGTGTGACAGGGACTCATTAGAGGCATTCACAGATCTTGAGGATGTTGATCCACACAAGTACCAGAAACTGAAACAGGAAACTCTAGCTATAGCTAGAGCTTCAACTGAATCTCAATTAATTACATTTCTTAACTGGAAATTCAGTATAAACAGCTGGGTAAGGTAAAATGATTGATTTAATGTATATTTTGAAACTGTGCTAGAAACTCATGTAAATAATGTAAGTTAAATTCTAGAAATGTTGGCTGCAGCTACTTTTAAAATGGTACTCTTTAGTAACTTACAAAAGTGTGTATCTTACAGTCACCCTACCTTTTCTGAGCAGCTAGTAGCTCTTTTAGTAGAGCATCTGTTATTAACTGATACTGCAACCCTAAGTCAGACTAGTATGTACCGGGAGCCTTCACATAAGAATATTTATTTGCCTGCAAACAAGGAAAACGTTGCCATCTGTCTTGGTTTGTTTTAAATGATCTAGAAAGGGGTGCACAGCAAAATATTGCATAGTTACTAACAGTAATAGTATACTTTCAAAAACTGCTAATGCTAGCCAAGATTTACCGAAAAAATCGTGGCCATGCAATGTAAGCCTATGAAATTTGACAGTGCTGAACTTTTACCTCACAGAATTGTATAGTCTGTTTTTTGTCACTGTAAACTTGTTATGAATTCTATTGTGGAAGAAGGGAAAGAATTGCAAGGGTTAGACTTACGGAGTATAATTACAATAGTTAAAGTACGGCATGTTTTAAGCCTAAAACAACTAGCAAATTGCAATAATATATGTACAGTACACTAAGACAAAGGTGGAGTCCCCTCTAACAACTAACCCATTTAAGCAAAGTGTTGTACCCAGTAGCTCTAATGTCTTAACTCAACACAGGATGTGATAACTGGCAAAGAGGCTTTCTAATTTTGAGAGCTACAGAAGATATTGGGAAGTAAAATGCTCATCTCAGAGAATTCAGATCTGGAGATAAAGAAGTTTAAGATTCTTAAAGTTTGCACTGAAGTTAAAATAAGTAAGACATTAATAAATGTCTTAGAAACAAGAAGTAAAGGACTTGTAGTCAGGAAGAAAGATGTTTTTCAAAGTTGCCTGGCAGAATCAATTTAATTCAGTACAATGTAGAAACCATACCTGGAGAGAAAGGAAATGAGAAAACATTTAGACTACCAGAACCTCATCTGCAAGTTGTAAAAAAAGAAGTACAGAAAATGGTTAAACTAGGGGTCATAGATAAATCCCAAAGTGGGTGGAACAGACTAGTTTTACTTTTATTGGTTCCTAAGCCAGATGGGTCTATAATATTTTGAAATTAATTCAAAAATTTTAATTTTATATATACACACACACACACACACACACACACACACACACACACACACACACACACACACACACACACACACACATACATATATTTAACTCAGATCCCATACCTTGATTAGATGAGCAAAATGGAAAGTTGGGCTTAGCCATATTTCTCTCCACTTTGGATCTAAGCAAAGTCTATTGACAAATTCAACTACACCTCAAAACTAAGGAAAATATAGCATTTCCCACAGCAAAGGGACTTATCCATTAAATGTTTTGCCATTTGGTCTTCAAGAACCATAACCCTTACTATAACCTAGCCAGTAACACTTGTACATTCACTTCCTACACACATATATCACATAAGCTATCACCTAAATTAACCTTAACTCTAACCCTAACCCACCAATAATGTATGTACATACACACACTTCCAGCACTATATCAAATACCCATAGTCTTACCTTCAGTAAACTCACTTCCTCTTTTTGGGTATCTCATACATCTCACGTGCATGCTCAAACATCCCCTTGATGAAACCATCACATCTGACTCTTTTGACTATATTTACACACACACACACACACACACACACACACACACACACACACACACACACGCGTGTGTGTGTGTGTGTGTGTGTGTGTGTGTATTTAATTGATACATATATCTAATTGTTGTTTTAGCCTTTCGGCTGCTTTTCATGCTAGATTGCAGAACGGCTGGATTTAGAAATTTGGCCTTACCATGCTGCTGTGTGATCTCGGAGTTGGTATATATAATATGTAATAGGTGTGAGGAGACTTAGCCCCCCCCCACTCACAAAGGAGTGGGGGGGCTTGCCCCCTGAAAAATATATTGTTTTTTACTGTTTCCACATTCAGTTTTCTTAGATTTGAGCTAAAAAAAATTGTTTCTTTTTTGGCATTTGTTCTTTTGATAGTTTGATAAATTATGAAACAGTCATATAGATAAATAGATGAATAGCTAGAGAGATAGGTTCATAGGTTCATAAAATGATACTAGGCTATTGGCCTGGAGGCCCTTATAAGCCTAGCCAAGAATTTCTCCCATTTTCCCACAAAGTCAGCACTTGTTTCCCCTGTCCAGCAGAGACATGGGTGGCATCCCAGGGGTGTATTTTCTGTTTCCCATCCAGTCATCCAGGTTCCTCTTAAAGATGGCTAGACCGGTACTCTGCTTGACATGGAGATGGAGTCTATTCTACAGATAGGGAAGTCTTTGGGACACAAATCTATCTCACCAACAAGTTCTAATAATGTCACAGACCAGTGTGGAGTTTGACTTACGGATATGCAGCAACTCCATCAGGACTGGGTCTGAGATAGCTCTGTATGCCAGACACAGGTCATCTCTAAGCAGTCTGTATGAGACTGAGTAGAGGGACAGGGCTTTTAGCCTATCTGTATAGGATAGGTGTTTGAGACCCTAGATTTTCTTGATCAGGAACCTCTGTGGTCTCTCCAGCTGCTGCATGTGCTTGGCAAGGTACATGCCAAATGGGGAATTGTACTCAATAATGGGTGTGATAAGGGAGGAGTACAGGGATGTTATGACCTCCTTGTTTCTGGATAAAGTACGCTTACATATGAGGTGGGCCATGTAGAAAGCCTTCTATACAATGGAGACAATGTGATGGTCAAAACTCAGGTTACTATCAACCTGGGTGCCCAAATCCCTCATACTGATTGCATGCTTAGTACATTGTTATTAATATGATAATTAGTGGGGATACCATTTTCCCCAAAGGGGATAATGATGCATTTCTTGGCATTCAGTTTGAGGCCATGTTTCTGGCACCAGTCATTAGTTTGAGTAAGGCCCTCATGGAGGATGTTCACATCACTAGGGGGAATTTAAGACAGCACCCAGGTTGAAGTCATCTACAAACTTGGTCAGCCACAGACCACTGGTTTTGGCTTGCACCTCAGAAAAGTATATCCCAAACAGCAGAGGCCCCAAGACTGATCCTTGGGGTACACAGCTCATTACAGGTCTACTACTAGAGGTATCTTCCCCTGTTTTGACTGAGTGGGTTTTATCAGTGACCCAGTTAGCTAACCATGTGGCAACATATGGGTTGATGCCTAGCTGTGAGAGTTTATCTATTATGCCCGTGTAGGGAATAGTGTCAAAGGCTTGGGCTAGGTCAAGGTAGATGGTGTGCACCGTCTTCCCTTCGTCCATGGCCTTGGTGACTATTTCGAAGAAGTCAGCCAAGTTTAACAGGCATGATCTCCCTTTAACAAAACCGACTGTGTGGGGTCAAGCATTTGGAGGTTGCCGATGTCCTTGTTTATAAGGTCCATGATCATGCGTTCCATGGCCTTGCACATCAGGCTAGTTAGGCTGATGGGCCTATAATTACCTGGGTCAGTGGATGCTCCACCTTTGTGTAGAGGGATGACAGTGGCTGTCTCCAATTTGGCTGAGATGAAGCTGGTGTTCAGGCTTTGGTTGAACAGGATGCCTAATGGAGCTGAGAGCTCATGCCTGAGTTCATGTAGGATACAGCCAGAGATGTTGTTGGGTCCCATGGAGACTGTATTTTTTGCCTTTGAGAGGGCATTAAAGACCTGCTCCCTGGTGATGAGAGGAGGAGGGGCAGCTGCTGGGATGTCCTGGTTTACTGATGGGGGCACAGGGAAGTGAAGTTTTCACTGAACCTGTCTGCCAGCAGGTTGGCTATATCTACGACATTTGTGTATGTGGTGCTATTGACCACCAGTTCAGAGCAGATTTGTGTGTTACCTTTGCAATTGCGGACGTATGTGAAGAAGTCCTTCTGGTTGTCCTTAGTGGATGTGGCCAATTTGGACTTGAAGTTACCTTAGAGGATTTCACCAGTGACCTTATTTGCTTGTTCAGACAAAGGCAAGATCATTTCCAACTTCGCACCTGCTCCTTCTTGGTTCTGGACATCAATTTTTTTTCCTTTTATTATAGAGATTGTTTATTGCTGCTGTCCACCAGACAGGTTTACTCTTACTTGGGAAGATGATTTCATCCTGTCAGGTATTGCTGAGTCCATACAGCTATGTAGGTGCTCATATAGTTTTTTGGTGTAGGCTTGGACATTAGTGCTAGTTTCAGCTGAAGGGATGGTGGCTGTGAAGCTGCCTATACCTGTTCTGAGGAGATTGTAGTTCGCTTTGGAAAAGTTTTTTTGTTTGACCCCGACGGGGTTAAGGGAGATGTTGACTTTGAAAGTGATCACTTTATGGTCGGATCTTATCAAGGAGGATGACGCTGTAGGGGTGCTACAGTGGCTACTCATGTTGGTTAGGACCAGGTCCAGGATATTTCCACCTCTTGTAGGGGTGTCAACCACCAATCCACTGGCATTAACAAAGTTGAGGAATCTCTGATAAACAGGTAGGTATACAGATGGATAGATAGATATACAGATTCAGTACTAAATGTCAAGTATGGCAGTTTTGCTGGCTGTTGTTGTTGTAGCCGATACTGCTGTGGTTAAAACTGACATTAGACAGAGTAATGCCCAGTAGTCATTATTGCGTGACCATGGAGTTAGTATAAATAAATGGGTGTGGGTCAAAGCCAGGTTAACAGCTTCGAGTACCTGGGAGGGGTGGTTTAGGAAATGGGAAAGGAAGTCTGAATGAGGAGGTCAAAACTAGAATCAAAGGGGTTGTAGCCAACTGACACATTGTATCAGAGGTAGTATATGACAGAAGAGTGGCAAAGGAGGTGAAAACATGGGGTGTACAAAACAATGGTAGAAGCAGTACAACAGTATGGTACAGAAAAGTAGGCAGTGAAGGCAGAGTAGCTGAGGACGCTAGAAGTGACAGAGATAAAGAGCCTAAGATTGCTTATAGGATGCACATTGTGGGACAGATAAAGAAATGAGGACATCAGAGCAGAAGCAAAAGTAACTCAAATTGTGGAGAATGTCAAAGAGAACAGATCACGGTAGTTTGGGCACAGGTGCAGTAAAGCAGAAGGCAGTCTAGTGAAGAAGATTTGGGAGAGAAAGGAAGAAGCAAGAGGAAACAAAGAAATCCAGAAAAGAGATGTATGGATTGTGAGACAGAAAACCTGTGACAGCTGGGCATGACTCTTGAAGAGGTAAGGGGAGTGGAAATGAATCAAGAGAGATGGTGACAGTTGATGCAACACCCCAACCCCATGTAGAAAATGGGAAAGGGGGGGTTGATGATGATGATGATGTGACTTTAATGCTTTCTGCAAAGTTACTCTGCTCTATTTTTGCCCCATTTGTTATTAGGGATGCAGGCCTTTTTGAATGAATGCTGCTTCTGAAAGCAGAATTACTGAATTTTAAAGTGAAGCCAATGTTTTCCTGGATTGTTATGTCTTTTAAACTTGTATTTTGTTAAGATGATCAAA
The DNA here is from genome assembly GCF_019279795.1 of Protopterus annectens. NCBI lineage: Eukaryota > Metazoa > Chordata > Ceratodontiformes > Protopteridae > Protopterus > Protopterus annectens. The sequence continues at coordinate 334,074,976 of NC_056729.1, read as the reverse complement.
ATATGCCTTTACAGGGACTTTCACTGACCACAGAAAGAGATTGTATTTGGTGTTCATTAATGATGTCTTATGGCAGCGAAAAGAGATATTTCATACTAGGATGTGTGCTGTGTTCACTTGTATGTTCTGCAAAAAAATTATAATAGAATGTAATACTCTCAAACAGGGCTCTTCAAGCTGCTGTTGTTGCCTTTCTAAAGAGAAGTGTACCCACAGGCCAACACCCGACTACCTTATGAGAAAAAAGTGATGGTATGGATCATTTATTCTCTATCAACGAATAACAGCGGTAGCAAACCAACATGATACCTTGTGCTGAGACCACAGATCCAATATATACCAATGAAGAGTCTTAAATTGGAAGATGATGTATAGGCATATCTGGTGGTATCTGAGAGATTTACAGCTGAGAAGAACTGGCCCCAAGATGAGTAGGATGGGACTCTCTTCCTGAGCTTGTCTGCAGACATACTGAAAATGTGTAAGGACCTAAAGAGTGATGATGCACTGAATTATTAAAAACTGAAAAAGATACCCTGACTAGGACTGTTGCTTCACCTGATGCACAGTCACTGAGATTTCATAACTGGACAGTCAACACTGCCAGAGTGGTAAAGTCACAGATGGCTGATTTAATGCATATTCTGAAGTTGTGGGTAGAACATGAAGTAAATGATGTAAAAAAATTACAAACCTTAGCTGAAGACAAACTTAAGAGTACACTACCTAGTAATGTAAGAGATTAAGTTTCTCAAAGTGACCTTACGTTTTCTGAATGGCTAGTTTATTTTCTGTAGAACACTTATTGTTAGCTAGACGTGTAAATTCTAAGTCAGGCTTGCATATACCAAAAGCTGATCATAAGCCTTCACCTAGGTATGTGTCTGTGTCTGCAAGCAAACAAAAGTATTACCTTCTTAATTTATTTAAATGTTCCAAGAAAGGCCAAATAACTAAGCACTGTATCATTATTAGTAGTAATATTATGCCTGGAAAAGAGATATTGCTAATTCACCAACTGCTAAACAAGTTATACATGAAAGCACACCTATAGAATGTGAAGCTGTGTTGATTCTGCTTTCTGTCATTGTGCTGTTACTTAAATGCAACATTGCAGTGGAAAAAAATTGCAAGTGTTGTTAGGCACAGGGAGTATGATTACATTATTTAGACTACAATATGTTTGTAAACATAAAACAACTGGTACTCAGAAAATTGAAGTAATATGTTGGAATGGGGATGAAAGAGAGTTTACTATAACCTAGAAGAAATAACTCCTTTTGGCAAAGTGTTGCACCTAGTAGCTGTAGTGCCTAAATTATTCTATGATTTAATACTAGTCAAAACATTCTCCAGTTCAAAGAGTTGTGGAAAATGTGTCTGGGGGTATTCAACTGGAGAAAGTATCAGGGATAAAAAAAAAAACTCAGCAAAGGAAATGTGTAAACATTAATACTTCAAAAGAAAACACAATTTGACTCTGTGTAAAGGGTAGATACATCTGTTATAGAGTTCTACCAAAAGGCTCCTGAACTTAAAAATAATAAATATGTCAGTACATAGACTGACAGGAAGGGGTCCATAGGTACACTGAGGATAAATAGGTACCAGGAGAGCAACAGAATCATCTTATACCAAAATAAAAGGTAAAATGGAATCTGAAGAAAGTTATAAGTTTCTCCCTACTACACCAAAGGAAACAGTAAGAAAAGAAGCAGGACTCTAAGGATACAGAAACTGAAATAAAGAAGCTACCAGTACACCAGTAGAAGAAAATTATTTTTTATCAATTACCTTTAGTAGAAGAAGAACCATTTGAAGAGGAAAAGCATGTACTTGTATTTGAGGGGGGAGTGTCCACAGTCTTCACTTCTTCACAAAATAATGATAAAAATAATGCTGACCTGGCTGACCCACAGGTAAGTCATATTAATTTTAAAAAGGTCCAGTGGAACGGCAGCATGCTATGTAAAGCTATGAAAGTATGGTGACTGAGGATGGGTCAACAACAAATGAACAGAATGTGTCCATATCATACACATACTTTGCGCTAAGAAATAATTTGCTCTACAGTATGACTATAGACAGGGACCAGATACTGACCCTAAATCTCTTTATAGCACTTGTAATGAAATAACACATAGCCTTGTTTTGGGTTGTCAAGTATAGGTGAGTAAGACCAAGGCTAGAGGCATCTCAAGCCTCAAGTGGGTTCACCCCAATTTAGCTGCTGCATGGCAAGCATTCTTAAAGCTTGCTGGATATAACAAAAGAAACATGGGAAGAAGAAAATTATCCATTTAAAAGTGTTTTATATCATTATGCACACATACAGGATTGATTAGAAACCATAATGCCTACAAAAAAGAACATATGAAAAGAAGTCAAGAAACACAACAGAGGGTCTATAATCAAAATGCTTATATATGAGAGTTTAAAAAAGGAGACAAAGTACTTGCTTTTGTAACTATTGGCAAAAGAAATTCCTTGCGAAGTGGCAAGGACCTTTTGAAGTTATAGAAAAAAGGTGTGATGTAAACTATAGATTGAGGCAATCTGGAAAAAGAAAACCAGAGGAGCTATGTCACATAAATGTTCTGAAGCTTTGGAGAGAAACTGACATTTAAACAGTATGCACTTAGGTATAAGGCTATATTTTCAGCTTTGCCTGGGAGAACACAGTTAATCCATCATAACAATGAAACTCCATCTAGTGAGAAAGTAACTTTAAAGTTATCTTGAATACCCGTGTCTCAATGCCAAGCAGCTACAGAAGAGGTACAGAACCTTCTCAAACTTGAAGTCACAGAAGAATCTCAGAGTGAGTAGAATAATCCATTGTACTCCTCCCCAAGCCTCTTGGGCCCATAAGATTTTTCAACAATTACTTAAGTGAAAATAGTATTTCCAAATGTGACTTCTGTTGCTTGTCCTAATGGATGATCTACTGGAAGATTGGGCACAGTTACATTTCTGTCAAATTTAGATCTAGCCAAAGGTTATTGGCAATTTTCTACAGCCCAGAAACCATGGAAAAGATAGCATTTTCATATAATAGGAATTCATTATCAAGTTATAACTTTTGATTGTTTTGGAGCATTTGCAATGTTTCAAAGGCCGATGTGTAAAAGTCTACAACCACATACTAGATGAACAGCAGGCTACCTGGGTGATGTCACAATATTTCCAGAAGAATGGGAAAGCTACATCCTGAAAAGTCAAAGCTGTCTTGAGTTTCCTACACCAAGATGGATTACCTGTTATCTCCAACTAAGTGCCAGTTAGGTCTGGTAGAAGTTTACTATTTAGGTTATGCCATTGGCTGTGGATTAGCAAAACCCCAGACCAAGAAGGTGAAAGTAGTTCAAAACTGGCTCACATCCACTGCTAAAAACAAATGAAAGCTTTCTGCAGTCTGGATAACTACTACAGAATGTTTATTCTGAAGCTCGCTAGAATTGCATGACATCTAAATGAACTTACTAAGGGAAGGGTCTTTGAGAATTTTACATGTGCAGCTCTGGTTAAACAGGACTTTCAGTGATTAAAAAATGGACTCCATTCCAAACCAGTCTTAATAGCTTCAGAGTTGTAAGTATGTTTTCTGTTCAGAGATGCCTCAGGTTTGAACATTTGCACAGTTTTATCCCAAAAATGTGACAGGAAAGAGCATTCCTGGTGCCACATCAGCAGGAAGCTCAATAATGCTGAGCAAAGGTAAACTGTTGTTGAGAAAAAGTGCCTGGCAATACACAAGGATTTGACTATGCAGAGTGTTTGACTATGCATTAGAAACACAGGGCCGTTATACCCAGCTGATGTCCATTATCATTAGGGTGACTGCAAAATATCCCAAATAACAAACTAAAACAATAAGTGAGAAGGTCACACAGAAAAAAACAATCAGAAAAAACTAAATGAAAACTCCGGCCAAGCTGGAACTTCCAATGAGTGACCTCTCAAACCTCTTAGATCAGAGGCACATGAACATCAGGTGTTTCAGCTAATTTGTTTCTAATGCATAGTCAAACACTCTGCTTGTGCTGTGCTGATGAGGTCATAACAAGGTCAAAATATGCATATCCACAGCTAATGGGGTTTGGCTTTATTGGCCTGAAATGGTCCATTAAAATGACAAAACAAGTCATGGGCATTCAGAATTGCCAATTAGCTGAAACACTTGATGTTCATAAGGGTAATCTGCATATATCCCATGTGCCTCTGATCTAAGAGGTTTGAGAGGTCACTCATTGGCAGTTCCAGCTTGGCTGGAGTTTTCATTTATTTTTTTCTGGTTGTTTTTTCTGTGTGATCTTCTCACTTATTCTTTTGGAAAGCAGTCTTCCAGAGAGCTATGAGTGAGGAGACAAGGTAGCCAGCAGGGTCTTGAGGAACACTGAAGCTTTGCTTGGGAAATTGTTGTCCACAGAGAGAGGGGGGATGCTACCTGCCTGTATAAGAAAATCAGCAGAACACCTAAGACTTTTAATTACTAAACTACTTGGAAACCAATATGAGAGGTCTTCCTGAAACCCCACAAAACTGTTGAACTGCACTCCAAATATTTTTATAAATTGACAGAATTGCTGTGAACCTGCATTCATGTGAAAGTATACACAAGATAAGTATAACTGAGTTTTTTGATGTTGTCTAAGCTGCACAAAGTGATTATTGTTGTTACCCTTGTAAGTAAAGCTGTTTTTAAACAACTGCAAAGCTGTGACTACAACTCATGGGGTCTGGTGTGCAATTTATGAAATATCTTGCAATGGAGGTTTAGGGAACAAATTTTGTGTTGAGTGGTAAAGAAACATGTCAAAAACAAGTTATCTAATTCTACTGTAAAAGATATTTTATCTATCACTCAAACCAGACTTCCTCATATTTTCATTAAATGCTTTTTCAATGTTTATTGAAGTTAGAGTAGCATTTACGATTGGCTTTACTGGGCTGCATTAATTGCCTAAATTTCTACTGAATAAAACTTTAGGTAGTCAGTGTCAGATTCTGTGAAAGGATGGCCTTATGAGTCTGTTTTTCCTTTAGTTCCAGAAGTAAATTTTAACGTTCTTTTTGAAGTGACATTTTGCTTATTTTATATATTTTCGTTGTGCAGTAAAGTTTATGTCTACTGTCGCTACTTTTATAGTTTAGTTATGTTTTAGTTGGTTTGTTTTAGTAAAATTAGACAGTGAGAATTGAAGTCCCTTTGCTGGTAATGCAGTTTCTGATTTGTTACTTGCAGTTATTATTTTTTGTTTTAAAGATTATTATTATAATAATAATAATGACTTCTCGGAGTTTGAGTTAGGAGGACAATGTTGTGCTGGGGAGGGGGTGATGGTGGTGTTGGTTGTATGCAAGTGTCTTTGTGTGTACAATATGTGATTATTTTTTTTATTACTTGGTAGTGAATGTGTAATATGGCCTAAGTTTCAGTTTTATTTTTATATTTAGCATTTTTTTATATTGAACACATATCACTCAAATGTACTTCAAGAATGTTCTTCACATTGAGTCTTAAAAAAATCCATATTCCATACTGTTGCACCTTGAAAGGAAATGTCAAACATTCAGTGTTAATCCATTGTAAATAATACTAACTCATATTAATTTATCAAAAGAACTTTAAGAACTATAAACACATTTTACCCATCCTGGGAAGTCTCTAGTTAACACAAGTCAGTAGAAGAAATATCACATTTTATGCCGTTTTTCCACATTATGAGAGGAACTGTTCCACATTTTGGACTGGAAGTTTGTGAGCTTAAACTAAGCATAGGTTTGCATTTATAGAAGTTGTTTTAGGCAGGCTAAGGTAATTGTAGGATTGTCAGTGTCTCTTTTTTATAGATACAGTGTAAAATTACTAGTGAATGGGAAATGCAGTCCCTATTTCAGACTTTATATAACATTTTTGAATTAAATTAAAGATAAATGTTGACTTAGATGTTCTTTTAGATGAGACAGAGATTTTGGGAAGTGTCAGTGTAACTTTTGAGTAATGAAATACATTTTGTGGGTTTCAGGGAATGTTATCTTTTCTTTCTGCAAAACAACTAAACTATTAATTGAAGAAGAAAAAGCAAGAATAAATAAAATGTTCACACATAGCAGAATCATATTCACAAACTGTTTATTCTTCAGGAGTTCAGCATAACCTGTATAACCAGATTATGATATAAAGGACCATCTCATTTAATGTACATATCCTTTAGCACTGCCAGAACTTACCTTGTATGCCTTCTCAAGTTCCATTCAATATTGGACTCAAAAATCCGTCTCTAACTCATACTCTAACCTGAATAGGAACTTCCTACCCCATAAAGGGAAATAATCATTTATCATTCATCCATACTGCCTGCCATATATCCCACTTCTGGTTAGATCAAACCTCTTATTAATATAGCAGTGTAATAAACTTAATGATCTTCATCATTCCAGATAGCAAACTCCACCAGATATATAAGTACAAACATTACCAAATCTTCTGCAGCCCAATAACATATCCATCCTCTTTTGTATAAGTTAAACTTTTTTTTTGCTTCAACCGGTTACAAATATTATCACTACTAACAGCACTGAATCCCTGGAACAGTCCCTCAGAAAAACTTTACAGATGCAGTACTTCATCCTGGCAGCCCTCTATAATAAGCATTAGCAAAATATAATTAAAGAAATCCCTTCAATTAGTTACAGTTGATCTCATGCCCAGAAATGTTGCCATATGACAATAGCATAAACCAAAAAGGAAAAGGACCACACCTATTCGCCCCTCACTGTTAGCTGCTCAATTAACCCACTCTCAAATTTTAGTTCAACATCCAATCCTAAACACTTCTCAAACTATTTATAAAGCCATTTGGGTATATACCACCTCTGCCCAAGCAAATATATAATATACAGCATAATAACATAACATACTGCACAAAGAGAACACCTTAATAGGCATGGATACCATAACTGAACTTATATACCTTCATAACATTATTTAGTGGTGTGTATTTTATAACTTGTAGTAACCCTTCTTCTAGCACTCGTTACCTGCACCTTGCCACCAAGGGATTCCTACCCCTCAGAACTGCCCTTCAGCCTACCCAAAGTACCCTTGAAATAGAGATGCAGCATTAAGAAGGCTATATGAGGATACAAATGTAGTGTACATCATGATTCAGTTGTGCAAAAATACTACCCAGTTGTAGCATTAGATTAATAAAAATCATAAAACTTTTGAGAAACGTTGACAATAATATACTCTGTTGGAAAAAAAATATATAACTGACTAATATAAATAGTTTTATGTATCGTGAAACGCTTGGCACACTTGTTTCATTTTAATAAGCATTAACTTCACAAACAAATATATCTTTTTACAGTCCTATTTCAAGATATACACCTTACATTCTGCTTATAATATTACCTCGGGATATGTAACATTAAGAAAAACATTAAATATACAGTTGTCATGTGGCATCACAGTTGTCCTTGTATAAAATGTCCTTCAGAAAATTTGGCGTTTTAATATTTAAACTTTCACTTATAACTCAGCATGACAATTAACTGAACATTGCAGGTCTATAACTTTGTGTTTTTTAAGATTGTCCATAGGGTAGCTCTGAAATACTCTCTAGCTGTGCATTTATAATTGACCCTTGCTGCATTGTGACATACACATTCATTCCCTTAAACTACTGAAATTCGGAAAGAAAAAAAGAAATAGGGGAACCCCTCACTTTGGTAGCTTTTCAGCTTAGTGCCAATTTGGAATATTGTAATGCAGTCTGAATTCAAAGCCAAAAGTCATTATATGCATATGGCGTGTGGATATGCAGGGCACCCAAACATTTAACATATCCCCACTAAATCCATTCATTCAAAATTATCCACCATGACAATCAATGAAACATTAACATGTTGTATAACATATTAATAATTAACATGCTAACTCTGTCAGAAATATTTTCACAAAACATGGTCAAATATTCAAAGTTAACATAGTATTTCATCAACTAAATATTTAACCCGTCTTCCCATAACATGACTCTTAATAATGTTATTGTAATAACTGCACTCCTTTAGTCATTCTAATTCAGCAATTCATTCTGAGAAACTCCAGAGTACCTCAAAAAATATGTTCAGTAGGCTGTCCAAACACCCTGGATATGTTGGTGCTCACACTGCCATTCATTCCTCATGGTTACACCACTTAAACCAGCAAACCTTAGTCTCCTATGATATACAAATTCAATGTTTCTTCTCTTGGGTTCATTATATAATCATCTGTCACCCATGACCCCACTTTTTAACATAAGTGTTACTGTACAAAGGTGCCTCAGGTTCTCTATTGCTGAGAATGACACCTTGCACCTTAGCTTACACCCACTGCACTGCACAGCACTTCTTGAGTACATCTAACATGAGATCATGGCCTACTAGTACTGGCCTTCCTTCTACCATTATCCTTTTCCCAGGTTGTCAAAACTGTGACAAAACCTGCTTCTTTTCATACCTGTAAACAACATCATGCTCAGCTGACCATGACCTAGCCTTTCTGAGATGATGGCAGTCTATAGGCCTCCTTAATGCCTAACATCTTCTTCAGAAAAAGAATTCCATTATGCCATCTTGGTTTTAACATATTCCAAAGAGTCGCATCTTTGTTTACCTTTCAGAATATCACTGAGATGCAAATTATCCATCCTTAACTTATTCCCCAAAGTCACTGTAATTAGCTCCATGTACATGATTTGCCTGTTCAGCTCTGCTCACTAATGACTTATGTACACCATTCCTTGCTACAATGGCACCGTACACAGTGGGACCATTAAACAGTACTTTTCTTTCAAAAGCTCAGTGGTATCATCATCATACTTCTCAGGTTGCTTCACGTAACAGTTCAACCTCACTGAGAAGATTTTCATCTGTTGTCAGACAACTTCCGTGGCACAATCCAGCAATCTAGCAATTCTGGAGTCCTGTAACTTTTAAACTGAAAGAAAAAAAGGTCTTCACATACTTAAACTGTAAAGCTTTAATTCTGCCTTCTTGTCCTGAGTATACAAAAAATTTAGCAGGAGTTTGAGTTCATTAGGCATGTCCAACCTGTAAATCACTCTCACACTGGGCAGCCTGTGTAAACTATTTCAGTTCTGTTTAGAGTCTAAGAGATCCAGCAGAATTTAGACATGCTTTATATGTGCTGAAGGAATGTGGTTTTAAATAATAATGTTACCCTCCACCACAATGTAAACAGTACTTAAAATAGGCTCTGCTGAACTCCATTCCATGTAGTGGCTTACTGGAAACAGTGTACTCATTGGCCAGTGGTCTAGGTGCACCATCTCTAATGGCCCTTATATTTTTATTTATTTATGAATGCATGTGACCCCCCCCCCAAACCACTAGGTCCACTACTTGTACCCAAATGGATCATTAGTTCCTTCAAGGAATGTGTGTGTCAGTCACAGTCCCAGGCTGAATGAGACAGGCTATTTGTTCCTGGAGTGAGATAGTGCCAGACCAGCCCATTCATTTCTCCAGAGGTGAGGGCCTGATATCATAGAGCAATCCACTGTGTGAGTCATGAAGCTTCCTCTCCCTTCCCTGGTCTCATTTTGTAGGTCTGTGAAACACCATGCCTCCTGTGGCTGCTTTCTGACATTCTTCGTCTCAACCAAAGGAGAAAAGAAATACAGGAGGGCTGGCTGCATTCCTCCTACATGACAGACAAGCCAATTTTTGTCTACTTATCCTCCCTTGTAGTGCCAGAGCTGCTAACTAAACTTGGGTTGTCTAGGGTATAGTTAGGGATTTATCCCATTATTCTACATGGCTGGGACAATAGACATTATGTTTGAATATCTGTGCAGCAATTAACTTACTATATGCAAGACATTAATAAGAGTCATCAAATTAAGAAGTTCAACAGAGCAAGAATTTCAGTTATTGTATTATGACATTTAGTACAACATTCCCTTCAATGTATCATACATATATGTTTAGACTTATTGGAGCTTTCTAGTTCACCATTCATTTCTAGGATCATTACAACAACTAAATGACTCCAATGCAAATATATGCTCACTAGAAGTAAATGACTGCTGGTTCTCCTTGTGAGGGACATATGGTCCTAGTGTTAAAGCTCTAGGCAGGTTGATAAATTCATAGGTTCTTACCAAGCTTACATCCAGGGGCATCATTGAGAAACTCAGCCACATGACCTGCTGTTAATGAGAGACTAACAATGCCCCCCATTAATCAGATTGTCCTTACATATCCCAGCTTAAAATTTATAATTACCCATCTAGCCATCTGGAATGGCTGTAAAGATGGCTAGGGAATTACTCTGCTTGTTATGCTTATTCCACAAATGGGGAATGCACTGGGTTAGATTGCTGTCACTCCATTTGGTGATGTTGACGAAGTATAGGTTTATGTCTCTAGAACAGGTGTCTAGTTTATGACTGGTTCTATTTAGGTGGAGAAGTACATATAATGTTGTGTTATTCATGGAAGGCTTATGAGAGGTCATCCATTAGGAGTCTGTATGAGAATGAAGATTAGAGAGACAGGGCTATAAATCTATCAGAATCATTAAGGTACTTGGACCAGAGATCCTTTTGGTGATGAAACGTTCAGGTTTCTTAAGTTGGTTTGTGTACTTAGCAAAGTACATGCCAAAGGGGGTGTTGCATTCAATCATGAGCCTAATAAGGGAAGAATAAAGTAGGGCCATAACTTCTTTGGACCTTTCTGAGATGCAACTAAGGATGTTGGGAAAGGCTGAAGAAGTTTATATCCACCACAGAGACGTGATGGACAAAGCAGTGTCTGTTGTCAACAAAAGTATCCAAATTCCTAATGAATGTGTCACATTTAAAAGGAACATTTTCTACATGGTAAGTAGAAGTAAAACTAGATTTAGCAAAAGAATCTATGTTGCATTCCTTAGCACTGAGGGTAAGCCCACAATTACCACAGCAAGCATTTGTTTGGTCTAGACTAAGTTGTTCATTGTCATTCATGTATGTTGTTAACTGGTTATGCACGTCTTTCATTTGTTTTATAGAAGACTCAGTATGTTGTTGGGGTTGTAGGTTTGACTAGAACTAAGTTAATAAAAATGGCCAGTGGGTGTGCTGGTCTTCAAATAAACTGGAGGCAGGCCATACACAGAAGCAGACCTATATCTTTTTATAGGTTCATAGGTTCATAGTTTTAGTACTAAGCTAAAACTGCTTGGAACGATTTTATTTTAGCCTAGCCAATTATCCCTTGCTCAAACCTCAAACCTTGCACCTGTTGTTTGTAACCTTGCCACCTTTTCACCCCTTCACCCAAGATGTTTCTTGATATAAGAGGTAGACACTGGTTGGAGGTTGACATTGTGTGTAGTTTTGGTTGTCAATGTTTGGTGTAGAATTTACATTTATGTGCATTTTTTTGACAACAGTCTCAAAGTAGGAATCAAATGCATTTATTATGTAACCATGTGATGAGATTAGTATTGTTGTTGGTATATTTTTACTTAGGAATTTATTGATGTCCATAAATCTTTAAGTTGTTCAGGTAACCATGCGGCTGGCTGTTGTAGTAATCCTCTTTGGCTGCCCTGATATGCCTTTGACAAATGTTACACGTGGTTCTGTAGTTTTGTAAAAGTGAAGCAATCCTTCTCTTTTTTGTGTACAGTCCATGATAGTTCCCTATTTTTCATGAGGCCCCCCCCCATTAATTTGCTTATTCAAAGAATTCGGATTTAGTTTCACTTCACCCTGCCCTGTCATAGTGCGATATGGTTGTCTATGAGCTCCAACATTAGCTTGTTGAAGAATGATAACGCATTACTGACATTTGTGACACGATGCTGAAAGTTCCAGTTTGTTGAAAGTATCTTGTTACCAAGCTGAAGTAAAAGTTCTGGATGTTTGTATTTTTAAACAGCACTATTAAACATGACATTTTTTTAAAAGTGTCATAAGTAAATATACAATAACAGACAAGCAAACAAGCCATAATAATGTTTCCTTTGTTACTTTTATGCAGTATACATATATGTTCATTTACTTTATTACATAAACCACTCAGCTTTTGACTTGGCTTTAATTTCATTCCTTCCCTGAACATTATTCTGTACGTACTGTTTCCTCAGATTCCACTTATTACTGTATAATTTGATCCTTCCTTTTTATAAAGATCTCACTTATATTTATTGCATCTCCTTTACAACATTCAGTACTTCAGTTACAGTTTGATTAGATTGTGATTTCCCTTTTCTAGTAATTGCTTTTTTTGGCAACCATTAGTATTAAACACAGTAGGGCTTTACTATGTGTGATCAATTTGGATTCTATATCCCAGCTCAAAAGAATAATTTCCTTAATTACAAATACTGGATCCCCCAATATTTCTGATACAGTACTCTGTAGGGAATTTTTAACATACGCCAACTTGTTACATTCCCCCCAAAAAGCATGTCCCCAGTTACCTCTCTCTTGCCATTGCACCTCCAGCATTTACAATCTGTCTGAGGAAACATTCTCTCGAGTCTGCTTGGGGTATAGAAATATCTATGCAAACACTTCCAAGAACAAAATGCTTAACCTTTTGGACCTTGCTGCATACGTGTAGCTGCACAGATGTTCTCCCATTGTCCCGTTGTATACTGCCTTTCCATTCTCTCTTCCCAATCTTTTCTAACCGCCTCTTACTGATTCTTATAGTTATCATGCAATATTTTGTATGCTGTACTTATCCCCTTTTTTAACAGCATTGTCTCTTTTAGATTCAACTAAAACTCTGCCAAAGCTAGTTTTATCATTTAGCAGTCCTCTGTCCCTTTTTCTTTGTCTATAATCTGCTAGGAATTCCTGGTAGGGAAGGCAGTCTCTAGCCTGCAGTCCAAATTTTCTCTTGGCCTCATCACAATGTATTACCTTATCCTCCCTGGTTGTTGGCTCCCCAAACCTTAGCTTTTCTGCTAATTTTCTCTAGTAAATCCCATCACCCCCTCCCTACTTGATATACCCTGCTTGTAGTCATTCATGCATCCACCCCTCCATTCTTCCCTCCACAACCCATTCTTCTTTTTGATGGAGATGATATGGATTTGTTTCTCCTTTTGGTGTAGATGGGGTAATGCTTGCTTAACTATTTTTGCAGTGTTCTTACAAGTTGGTGTCATTTCGTGACTGCTTTGTGAGAATCCAGTCCAGGAAGTTTTCTGTTCCAGTCTTTGCATTTTTGCATGTTGGTATGGGGATGAAATGTGAGAATGCCAAAGATTCAAATGTTGTAATTTGGGTTCTTGCACGTGTCTTTGTTCCAAGGAATACTGGTCATCCAAGAGGATTAATTATTTTGAGCAGTACTAATTAAACTAGGTGAATGTCTCAGGGAGCAGCTTTATTGCTTTTTCAGGCTTTACGTATATGCAACCAATAATGTGATTTTTATTTCTGTTGTTATGTTTATCAGCAAAGCTTCACAAGGAGAATCCAGGGCCTCAAACATCTGCCATACACAGATAGGATTTATTTTTTTTATTTATTTAACATTTGTTGACCGGGAAAGTCCGACTAGGTTCCACAGAGCCTGTTTTTTTTCAGGAGGCCCAGGAAAAATGCTCCCGAAAAGCCCTATCCCTCTACTCAGTTTCATACAGACTCCTTAGAGGTGGCCTCTGTCTGGCATACAAGGCAATCACGTACCCCTCCTTGATAGGACTGCTGCATATCTGCAAGTCAAGCTCCACTTGAGTAGCCTCCACACGCAGCCTCAACCTGGTCTGTGACATCAACAGGACTTGGTGGGATAGATATGTGTCACAGAGACTCCCCCATATGTGGAATAGACTCCCTCTCCATGTCAAGCAGAGTAACTCTTTACCCCCTTTTTAAGCACAACCTGGATAACTGGATGGGAAACAGAAAATACACCCCTGGGATTCCACCCATGTCCCTGCTGGACAGGGGCATCGAGTGCTGACTTGTCTAAACATGGACTAAACTCTTGGCTAGACTTATAAGGGCCTCAAAGCCAATAGCCTAGTAACCTCCTATGATCCTATGAATCAGGAATACGTGAGGAGGGTGTGAACTGTGAAGGGGAGATTTGGCACTGCTGCCCCTCTACTAATCTGCACATCATTTGTTTTGCCCCCAAAGTAGATGCAACCACTTTTTTTCCTTTATTACTCACTACTGAACACTTTGGCAATTCTGTTTTTCTCTATAAAATCATATTTTGTATTTTTTCATGGAAATTTTTATTCTTTACTTAGGTGCACATTTATAACAGCATGCTCCTCCATTATGCTCCATCTTTTCTTATTTAAGACATTTACTACAGAGTTACAATCCTGTGAGTTATGATTTTTCCTTTGACAGCAGTTACACAATATTCTACTGTAATGGTTATTCATTTGAATTTCATCTTTATGTAATGAGCCAATCAGTGCCTTCATTATCCATAAATGCTAAGTATCTCTTCCTGTTATGGCCATGCTCAGTGCTTTGCCAAATAATCTTAGAAATATTAAATTCTGTTCTAATAAGAGTTGTCTGTGACATGCTGCACTGCAGATGCCACATATTATCCTGTCAGGAGGAGCTGCATTCAAACTGTAACTAAATTTGCAATTCACAGTTTACTGTTTCAACTCTGCACACTGGATCAGAGTTCCACTGGCCTTCTGACTGCAATGGTTAATCGATTAATTGATGAATTTGCTTATTTACATTTGTTAACCATATAAGTAAGGTTGTTCAAGCACCTTTTCAATCATGACCAAGGCTAACAGGTACTTACAGACTCATGTATATTTAATGCAGAAAAAACGTGTAAAAAAAGATGAATAAACCAAATCTTTCTGTTATTATCAGTGGTTTGGGTCCAATAGATCCTTACAATTTATCTCAGTTATTTTTCTTAGCTTTTATTCTTTAATTTTTGTGTCTAATCAAGTTTTGAAGTACAAATATATAGAAGTTCCCACTAAAAAATCAAATGTTTACACATACTTTTCTTCAAGAATATTGCTTGCCAAAAAAAACATTACATTCTGTCAGTATACGGTGATAGTAAATCTATAGCTGGAATAAATTAATTGGTTCTTCCCAAATTATCCTGCAAAGCATAGCAAAGACTTTAACAAACTTTATTACCAATTATTCTTTTTGATGTATTATATTCTTTTGGAAAAGAAGACCTATGACCAACCATGTTCTTTAGATACACTCTATGGCAGGGCTTTGAATCCTTTCTGTTGAGGGTCACAGATCAAATTTGGAAAGGTTTGGAGGTGGCAGCACTAATATTATTCGAAGTGCATCTACTATTTATGTCTACCTCAGGGACAAAGTACTGCTCTACCTCATAGTCAAGGAGCAAGGGATAACCCTGGAGTTTAAATTGATGCAGTGCGCCTTGTGCAGAGAGCCTCATTAACTAGTCATGCACAACACTTGAGATTACAGAATTATTTCAGGGAGAAATATTTTATATAGTATTCTTGTCTAACTGTATAAATTATTTTGAAAATATTTTGCATCTGGCCTAAGATCAAGGAAAGAAGCTCCCCTAAAGTCAGTATTAATCAATCTATAAAAATTAGCAGCATATCAAGTCCACACTCCCATCAGATGCACATATCAACAGTGTATCGTACTTGTTAGTGCAGAGATGTGATGTTAATTCTTGCGTAAATGCTATATACCTAGACTAGCAGTAGAGGTGGCAGTGCAAATCTGAAAGCAGATCTTCACTTGATTTTCATGGATTCATAGGTTTGTACTAGGCCAACGACCACCGGGGTCTTTACAAGTATAGCAATGCAACCCAACCCAGTTTTGTCCAGAGTTCCCTGGATGCCTATGTGGTGTGTATGTTAGTAAACAGGTAGTTAAGGGTTATGTGGGGTGGGGGTATGTTAAAAGGGAGTAAGTTACTTATTGTTGACCTCTGTCCATCAGAGCCATGGAGCCAGGCCAGGAGTGAATTTACAATTTTCCATCCAATGATCAAGATTTCTTTTGAACAGTGTCAGGGATGAACTCTGCTTCATGAAGATGGAGAGCTTATTCTATTGTGTGGGGAGCCTTTGCGACACATATTCTATTTATGTCGCAAAGTTCAGGTCCTTTGATTTAATGTTTGTGGTGGTGTTGGTCTTGCAGATTTGCAAGAGATCCATCAGAGCTGAATCCAAGGATGCCTTATATGCTATGCATAGACTACCTCTCAGTAACCTGTATGAGACTGAGTAGAGAGATATGGTCTTAAGATGATCTGTGTAGGGCAGGGTATTCATATCCTGGATTCTCCTGGTGAGGAACTTTTGACAGTGTTCCAACTGCTGCAAGTGCCTGGCTTAGTAAATGCCAAAGGGGGCATTGTACTCAATGATGGGCCTGATAAGGGCTGAGTAGAATGGTATAATAAGTTCCTTGGACCTGCATGCTGTACCCTTCCTTATGAGTTGGGTGACATAGAACAATTTTATTACTATCTTGGCTACATTTTGGTCAAATGCAAGATTACTGTCTACATATGTTCCCAGGTCCCTAACTATCAGGTCAGCTGTTAAGGGTATTTTATCAATGAAGTAATTAACTTGGGTGGATGATTTCCCAAAGGGCACCATAATGCATTACTTTACACTGAGTTTTAATCCGTAGCTTTCACACCAGTCATTTGTCTGTGTTAGACCATCTTGTAAGATGCTGGTGTCATGGGGGGAATCTATTACAGCTCCCAATTTACAGTCATCTGTCAACTTGGTGAGCAAGAAGCCTCTGACATTAGCCTTAATTTCTTATAAGTAGATGCCGAATAGGAACAGGTCCAACACAGAGCCCTGGGGAACTCCACTGGTGACCGGTCTCATGTGGAGATGGTCTCACCAATACTGACCGAGAGCCAACGGGCAATCCAGCAAGTTATGAAGGGAAATATGCCCTAGTTCTGAGAATTTGTCAACAATACCTGAGCGTGGTATTGTATCAAATACCTTGGTCAGGTCAATGTAGGCAGTATGCACTGTTTTTCCCACATCCATAGTCATGGTGACCCTCTTGAAGAAGTCTACCAGATTAAATAGGTAAGACCTTCCCTTAAGAAAGCTAGACTGGGACAGGTACACTGTCTGTAGGCTGCCAATGCCCTTGTTGATCATTTCCATGATAATTTGTTCCATGGTTTTGCATATTAGAGTTGTCAGACTGACAGGGCTATAATTCCCTGGGTCAGTTGAAGGTTCACCCTTATGAAGAGAGATGGCCATTGTAGCCCTCCATTCGCCTGGGATGTGACCTGTTTTAAACTGTAATTGAAGAGTGTCTCAAGTGGTCCTGATAGGTCATTTTTAAGCTATTTACGAGGCAAATGGGGATATTGTTAGAGCTCACTGAAACAGTGCTTTTGGACTAGCAAGCACATCTAGGAGCTGCTCCCTGTTGATAGTTGGGGTAGATATGCTAGAAGGGATTTCACAAAAAATCAACAATACAGATGGAACATTATGGTAAGTATATAACTTCTTTTTTCTCTAATTTCTCATATCATTGCCTCTACAGGTCCAGGATCCTCTAAGCTCCAGTCCCTCCCCTATTTAAATTCATGTACTTCTTCCATTCTTGCTCTTCTACACTTATTTCTGGTCCTACCCTTTCCATTTCCCTTGTACTTCCTCTTTCAATCATCCAGCCTTAGATAATGGCTGCATTTAGTCCTTTCTCAACTACCATTCCATGCTGTCATTCATAGATTCATAGATTCATAGATTCATAGACTGCTACTAGGCTAATGACTCAGGGGGCTTTCTAAGCCTAGACGAGTTTTCCTGAAAGAATAATGATGTCCTGTATCCAAATAGGGCATTGAGGACCAGGCATTTATAATCTACTTCTCTTCATAAGGGACATGGGTGCTAGGCCTGGTGTAAATTTTGTATTCCCACCCACTGGTCTAGGTTGTGCTTAAACTGGGTAACAGATTCATGCTAATAAAGCAAAATTTTGGTGCCTTGTTGTTAACATTCCCTTACACTGTAAGCACTTTATTACACGGTCCTTTTATCTTTCTGCATTTCTATAATACTCACTCATCACCTTTTGATTTCTATTGAAGTTTTATTAAGTTACATACCAGTTATAAAGTAAGTACCTTTGTTGGATATATTCTAACCCTTCCCACTTCCATACTTCACTCTCTCTAATCCAGGTATTTTGAACCTTTTACAACCTTTTCTTTCACGCCATTCTTTAGCATCTTTATATAATACCTTACCCTCCTGTTACTTTTTCATAAAAAGTGTGGTTTCTGCCAGGTTTGGGTACATTTGTGCAGAAACCTAACTGTAAAAAATTGAAGACCATGTTTTGTGTAGTACCCCTCCATTAACTGGGAAAACTACTCATGTACTAATACACTTGCCCAACATTTCCTGGAATTCATTAATTCCAATGCCCTGGACCAGCTCATTCTTACCCCCACTAGAGGTAGCAACATCCTTGACCTGGTCATTACTAACATAGGTGACCGTTGCTCTACACCATTAGTCAACTCCTCCCTGGTTAGATAGGACCACAAACTAATCACCTTGGAAATCCAAATCCCTCCCACCCACCCTACAAAGGTAACCGCCATGAAAAACTTCTCCAAAGCTAACTTTGGGCTTCTAAAAACAGAGGTGGCTAACTTCATGGCACCCATGCAAATGGAGAATAGTTGCATGACTGACGAATCATACACCAATGCACTGTACGAACACGTATACAAATGCATGGATCTCACCATACCCAATAGAACAAAGATGCTTTCCTCCAAAAAAAGGAAGCCAATCTGGTGGTCCCCTGCCATAAACAAACTCTACAACAGAAGGAGGAAACTGATGCGGAATAAGGTGAGGTCCCAAGACTGGAAAAACTCCCTTATCAGCCTCAACAAAAAGTTGAGATTCCCTCATCAAATCCTCTAAAGCTACCTATGAAAACAGAATTGCAGCAGATAGTAAAGACAGCCACAAGACCTTCTAGAGTTATGCAAAGAATCTCCATGGCAATACCCAGATTTGATCTGAGCTACTGCACAATGGTAACTCCTATACAGAGCCAACAGGTATTGCCAATACATTGGTCGACAGATTCAGTGCCAACTTTACCCTTCTCTCCCCCACCAAAGGACCAATCACAATACCAGTAGATTGCCAGGCACCCAGTATTACTGCTGCACAGGTTAAAACAGCACTGTCCAAGGCCAAGAATACAGCTTCTATGGGACCTGACAATATCCCTGGCCATGTTCTACATGAACTACAGAGTGAATTGGCACTTCACCTGTGTGCCTTGTTCAAACACAGCCTCACTTCAGGCTTTGTCCCTACCAATTTTTAAAATTTTTTTTTAAATATTTTTATTTTTTATGCTCAACTCCTGAGAGACTTGCTTGGCTACAAACATCTGCATTAGAAGCTGAAGCTAAGTGAAACTTGCGGTAGTGTATTTTAGTATTCTGTTAAGCACAAACTTGCAGTTTTAAAAGTACTGTATTTTCATTTTTTCTGTTTCCTAATTGTGTGTTTCTGAACAGTGTGCTGTGTGTGTCTCTCTGCAGTTAGTTCCCCACCTTCCTCCCTGTTCTTGTGTTGGTATTAGTGTTGGTTGCTCTGGAATTGCCTGCCCCTCCTGTAAGTCTGTATTAGAACACTCCTCCTGGGTCCATCTCATTTGCTCACTTAACCGAGTACGGTGAGATCATATTCTGAGTCTAGTGTTCACTCTACTTAATACAGAGAGAAGATTTGAAAAAGCCAGCTCATTTAGGTTCTTCCTTCCTCTCTCCTTGCACTTAAAAAATTGCACTTTATTCATTTGCTTTTACCGTGTTTGTCTTTTCTCCTACTTTATTTTGCTTTTCTTAAAAGTGCTCAATTTTATTTATTCTGCTGCATTTATTACTGCTTGGTAGTAGCCTGATTAAATTGTAACTGTTATTCTAAGTCTTTTGGTTTAAGCACTTGGGCTTCATACAGGCTGTTTTACATTAAGAAGGTTTGTGGTCTGCACTGTTGTGGCAGGACAGGCAGCTTACATCCTTCTAAGCTGGGAATTGCTGATTGAAGGCCCAGTGTCTGCTATTCTAAAAGTGTATAAGTTCTGGCTTAAGCACTGTGGCTTCAGGCCAGTTATTCTACATTAAGAAGGTTTGTGGTCTGCACTCTTGTGGGAGGAGAGGCTGGATTCTGCCCTTCTGAACTGGGAATTTCTGGTCACAGACTTATTGTGCCTGCTTATTTGAACTATTTCTTTCTGAAATTGGTGCAGCTTGTTGCTGTAGCATAGACCAGATTCAGGCCTGCTGAATCTAGCTTTGTTTGTGTAACTTGAGCACTGATCCGGGTCATCTTTTTTGGAGAAGGTTCCCCTGCACCCTAGTAAGCAGGAGTGTGCAGTTAGAACTTGTCTGATTGAAGACTGCTGGAACAGGGCTCAGTTTTGAGCTTTTTTCTGGTTAATTGAGTAACTTGTTTAAATCAGTTTGTTCATTTTCTATTGTTTTATATATATATATATATATATATATATATATATATATATATATATATATAATTGCACTTTATTCATCTGCTTTTACTGCATTTGTGTTTCTTCCTACTTTGTTACTAGGGGCATTGACTACAACTCTGCTCTGCGATATATAACAGCAAGTATCATTTTCTGCGCATTTAATGTGTTTTTTGAGTGTTCCTGCTTTATTTTCTAAAAAAAACAAAACAATACAAAACAAAAAAATATATACTTGTTTCCCACCTTTCTAAGCTAGTATAGTCCACTTTTCAGGTTAGTGCTGAATTCAGGGCTGTGTTACAAATCTCTGTGTTTGCCCATACCTTACTTGGATAGAAGAAAGTTCACTGTTCACCTGTGAGAGAGGGGAGCTTTGAGCAGCCTATCTGTCCCTGGAGGAGTGGTTTCAGCTCAGAAATTAGTAGTTTATTGGCCATTTTGGGCTAATTTCTATCTCTTTCATTTCCCTGCTATAAATACTGTATTTGACCGGTTTTGTGCGCTGGGCAGCACCAGTTAGCTAGGGTAAAACTATTCCCAGCTCCACAAAGTCTCCTCTTCAATTTTTCCCTTGGAACTAGACAAACTTTCAACTGAAACACTCACGCTATTAATTTCTCAGCCCAGCACTTGCTCAAAACTTATAGCAAGCACTTATAAACCCTAGCACTAGACCCTCCTGTACTGTACAGAAAGACAAGGCTCTCAATTCGACCTTACCAGCCATCCAGTAAAACAGTTTACTGTACCTATCCAGGCATGTCCAAAGGGCAGTTTCAGGTGTACTCTCCAGTCCAACTGGTGAATCTGGGCATTTTGTGGCAATATTACAACTGCATCATGTACACAGACAACCCCCTCCTTCTACCACCAAACACTAATACATGCGAGAGATGCAATTATACAGTCAAACTGGAGGCTAAGCTCTCGCAACCCAAGACTGGATCAGACAGTCAAGAGGAGAAGGGAATACTTGCATCACATCACCAGTCTTACATAGACTCATTAAACCAGCACCGGCAAGAAACACACATAAATACACGAAAACATACTCGGGGGCTCTAAATAAAAATTTGCAAAACGAAAAGAGACCTCAGAAGCAAACATCCAAGCAAACCCCCAACACAAACCATGAAACACATACTTCTCAAAACCAGTGTGCCATGCAATCACAGCCCTTAAGGCAAAATAACATACCCAAAATACTAGTAATAGGTGACTCTATAGACAGGCACACTGACATCCCACTCACTAGGCTGAATAAGGAGAAGGTTACTGTTAGCTGCCTGACGGGTGCCAGGATCCGCCACATAACACAAGCACTCAGGTCACTCCAGAACAAGTACAAATATGACCTTGTTATTGTCCATGTTGGTGTGAATGACCTGAGCCATACCTCCCTGGACTACATGAAAAGAGACATGGAAGAGCTCTCTGATCACGTAGCCCAGGCTGGTATGACCCTGACTCTGAGTAGCATCCTGCCCTCACCAAGAATGATACCATGGTATAAAGAAAAAAATTCTCGATTTCAACAATTGGCTAAGTTTCTGGTGTCATTCAAAGGGGATCCAGTGTCTGTCCACCTGGGATGACATGCTCGACAAGCCATGCTGCTTTGCTAGAGATGGCTTGCACCTGTCACCCTTAGGATTTCAAATACTGGCCAAGGCTCTTGCCACCCCCATAGTGCCTTTTTTAGGCAAGGCTCAAAAGACAAACCCACTGCCATAAATAGCATAAGTAACAAAAACTGAGGGTAATGCTACTCAATGCCAGAAGTCTAAACCTCAAAATGCATGCACTCGAGGCACTCCTCAGTATGGGAAAAAATCAATATATGTGCAGTAACAGAATCCTGGTTTAAGGCTCCAGAGAGCACCCCAGCACTACCAGGCTACAACCCATACCATACATTTCAGCCACAGAACCCAAACCGAAATACAAAAGGTGGGGATGTATCCATATTCATCAAAGTTACCCACACCTCCAGGTTAGTGGCACAGCACGGTGCTTCAGAGATCATCCACGTGCAACTAACAACGGGCAAAACTGCAATTCACATTTAGCTTGCTACAGATCACCCACCATATCCCTGGACCCCCATTCCATGTTTCTGGAAACACTGGGAAACATAAAGGTCCTACCAAACACCCTAATATTGGGTTATTTCAATTACCTAACATTAACTGGGAGAAATACTCAAGTATTAACTCCCTCGCCCAACATTTCCTAAAATTTATAAACTCAAATGCCCTGGTTCAACTGGTCAACACTCCAACCAGAGGTGACAACATACTGGACCTGGTCATCAGCAACATGGGCGACCGGTGTTCCACACCGGAGGTCAACCCCTCACTAGTTAGATCTGACCATAAACAAATCACTTTGGATATCCACTTTCCGCCCCCACCCCCGGACAAGAAAACCACCGTGAAAAACTTTTCAAAAGCAAACTTCACGTTACTTAAGACCAAGGTGGAAAGTTTCAAAGCCCCCATGCTGAAGGATAATGCTGTTCAAGCTGCAAAATCCTTTACTAATGCATTCTATGGGCACCTACAAGAATGCAGGGATCATGCCATCCAAAGCAAAACCAAGACTCACTCCTCCAAGAAAAGGAAACCAGTCTTGTGGACTCCTGCCATAGACAAGCTATACAATAGAAGGAGGAAACTAGTACAGAAAAGAGAAAAATCCCAAGAAGGGAAGATATCCCTGATCAGTATCAGCAAGAAACTACGATCCCTCATAAAATCATCCAAGGTGAGCTTTGAAAGAAAAATTGCCAAGGACTCCAAAGATAACCACAAGGCATTCTTTAGCTATGTCAAGAATCTAAGTGGCAATTTTCAGATCTGCTCGGAGTTAGCGCAGAATGGCACAATATACACTGAACCGACCGATATCACCAACATCCTGGCAGACAGGTTCAGCGCAAACTTCACCCCCCTCTCACCCCCAAAATGGCCCATAACCATACCAGAAGAATGTAGGATCCCTGAAATCACAGACACTCAGGTTAAAACAGCCCTCTCCAAAGCCAAAAACACAGCATCAATGGGACCGGACGGTGTCCCAGGATGCATCCTACATGAGCTCAAAGACGAATTAACCCCTCACCTAAACACACTGTTCAAACTCAGCCTCTCCACAGGCTACATACCCATAGAGTGGTGCACAGCAATGGTTATTCCACCCCACAAAGGTGGAGCCACAACAGACCCCGGGAACTATCACCCTATAAGCCTGGCTAGCTTGGTCTGCAAGGCTATGGAGCGCATCATCATGGAACTCATTAACAGAGACATTTGGAACCTCCAAACACTGAACCCTACCCAGTTCAACTTTGTTAAGAGCAGATCATGCCTCCTAAATCTGGTAGACTTCTTTGAGACAGTTATCAAGGCTATAGATGAGGGAAAGGTGGTACACACAGCCTACCTAGACCTCGCTAAGGTCTTCAATACCATTCCCCATTCTGGTATTATAGACAAGCTCACCAGCCTGAACATAAACCCCTACATCACAAAATGGGTTGCCAACTGGCTCATGGACAGAACCCAGATGGTAAGAGTTGCAGGAGCTAGGTCTGACTCTAAACCGGTTACAAGTGGTGTTCCCCCGGGCTCAGTCCTAGGACCCCTCCTGTTCAGCATATACTTCTCAGAGGTACAGGCAAGCACAGGAGGACTATGGCTGACCAAGTTCACAGACAACTGCAAACTAGGGGTTATAATTGACTCTCCGGCTGACACAGACATCCTCCAGAAGGGTCTCACTGAGACGGATACCTGGTGTCAAAATCATGGCCTCAAGCTAAATGCCAAAAAGTGCATAGTCATCCCCTTTGGAAAAAACAAAGTACCCACAAACTACCACATAGGTGGTAGTCCCCTAAATACAGAAGATGTAATAAGGGCTCTGGGGACCCAAGTAGATAGTAATCTCACCTTTGATAATCACATTGCCAAAGTGGTTAGAAAATCCTTCTATGTGGCCCACCTAATCACAAAAGGGTTCAATTCCAGATCAAAAGTGGTCATTGTGCCCCTCTACTCATCACTCATCAGACCCATCATAGAGTACAATGCCCCATTTGGGGTGTACCTTATAAGACACCTGCAACAGCTGGAAAGACCACAGAATTACCTCACCAAGAGGATCACTGGCCTCAAACAGATGCCCTATGCAGCTCGACTGAAGAAACTACAGCTGTACTCGGTTGCATACCACCTTCCCAGAGGTGATCTCTGCCAGACATGCAAGGCTATATCCAACCCAGTATTGATGGAAATGCTCCACCTAAAGAAAACCTTATTCCCTCGAGCCACATGCTCTAGGGATCTAAACCTCACCACAACAATAAATAGGATGTGTTAGAAGGATCGATTCCTGTCCCAGAGACTTACCGTGCTTTGGAACAAGATCCCAATCTACACAGAGCTCCTCACTGACACTCTTCAAAAGAAACCTTGACGAGTAGATGGGAAACAGAAAGTTTACCTCGGGGATCACTTCAGTGGCTCTGCTGGACAGAGGCACAGGGAACTAATCTAAGGGGGCGGCAAAAGCCAACACATTCTGGCTAGACTTATAAATGCCTTCAGGCAGATAGCCTAGTACCTACCTATGAACCTAAATGGCACACTGCTACAGTCATCCCTCTCCACAAAGGAGGAGCGACTACAGACTGTGGGAACTATCGCCCCATTAGCCTGACGAGTCTAATATGTAAAGCTATGGAATGCATCATCATGGACTTAATAAACAAGAATATATGGAATCTCCAAACTCTGGATCACACACAGTTTAGTTTTGTGAAGGTTCAATCATGCCTGCTCAACGTGGTTGACTTCTTTGAGTCAGTCACCAGAGCTATGGATGAAGGCAAGATGGTTCATACAGCCTACCTTGATCTGGCCAAAGCCTTTGATACCATTCCCCACTCAGTAATCATAGAAAAACTCACTAAGCTAGGCATCAACCCCTATATCACTAGATGGGTTGCTAACTGGCTCACAGATAGAACCCAGTGTGCAAGTAGCTGACTCCAAGTCAGACTGCTGACCAGTTACGAGTGGAGTCCCACAGGGTTCGGTCTTGGGTCCTCTCCTGTTTGTTATCTACTTTTCTGAAGTCCAGGCCAACATGAAGAGACTCTGGCTGACAAAGTTCACAGATGATTGTAAGTTGAGAGCTATTATTAACTCCGCAAGTGATGTTGACATCCTACAGAAAGGCCTCACTGAGACCAATGACTGGTCTCAGAACCATGGCATTAAGTTCAATGCAAAAAAATGTGTCATCATCCCCTTTGGGAAAAAAACAGTTCCCATGAATTACCACATCGATGGTAGTCCACAGAACATAGAAGGTGTTATAAGAGATCTGGGAACACAGGTTAAGAGCAACCTCTCTTTTGACCACTACATTGCCATTGTGGTCAGAAAGTCCTTCTATGTGGCACATCTCATTACTAAGAGCTTTGCATCCAGGAAGAAAAAGGTCATTGTCTCCCTCTACTCTTCCCTCATGAGGCCAATCATTCAAGTACAATGCCCCATTTGGCATGTACCTCACTAGACACCTGGAACAACTGGAGAGGCTGCAAAAGTACCTGACAAAGAGGATACTATGCCTTAAACACTTGTCCTGTATGGACAGACTCAAAAAACTCCAACTATGCTCTGTCTCATATCGCCTACTTAGAGGCGATCTCTGCTTGACTTAGAAGGCCATGTCTGACCCAGCTCTGTTAGAAATGCTACATCTAAAGAAATCCCAATCCCTCCGCACCACACACTCCAGAAACCTCAACCTCATTACCACAATCAACAGAACAAGCTGGAGGGACAGGTTCATAACCCAGAAACTTCCCATGCTATGGAATAGACTTCCCATACATGTCAAACAGATTACCTCACTGGCCCTGTTCAACAGTTATCTTGATGAGTGGATGGGAAATAGAAAATTCACCCCAGGGATCACTCCAGTGGCTCTACTCAACAGAGGCACTGGGAACTAAGGTCAAGTGGCATGATGCCAGGGTAATCCTATGGGCTAGGCTTGTAAAGGCTCCAGGGCCATTAGCCTAGTACACACCTATGAACCTATGCTGCTTTTCAAGACACTGATATTTTGAATCATGTTGAGCTCCAGCTACATGGCATCAGGGCAGAACAAGAATGATTTCCGAATGGGAGACAGAAAACCTTCATGTTATTATGGCTTGTGGGAAGTCTTTGCATTCCTCAATACGAATTACTGTTGGTGTAAAGTACTTCATTTGGTTCACTTTCTCAGTAGACTTTGTGCATGTTGTTGAGTAATGAATATCTTTCTTTATGACCAACTGCTTCTGCAGCATTTCCATCTTTTGAATGAATGCAACTTTCACACAATTCATTAGTTAGCAGCTAATTCCTTTTGCATGTCAGTCTGATAACACTTCAGTGCTGTGAATAAGAAATACTAGGTCATTTAGTGAAAAGTCATTACCTAAGAAGATGACAGCTCTGCCTTTGTTACTCATGGAGAATTGTATTTCCTCATACAATAATCCAGGTCTGGTTACTGTGGCTGCCCTTTTCAGTAAGGTGAAGCAGTTAATTTCACCATGTTCCAGTCCTGCTTCATCAGGAAAGGTTATGAAGTGTCAGTGTTTCAGACTTCTTAGGCATATGAGGTTGCTAGTTTCAATGACATTTTCCATGGCCTCTTTCACTTCAAGAGTTTTGGCACACATGATTGTTTTATGAATCTTTGAGACACTGATGTTGGTCTTTAAACTTACCAATTCATTTTTTCTAGGTCATAGATAGGGCACTATTAATTATAGTACTAGAAGTTTTCTTTGTCTTTAGCACATATGTTTCTCAAAGTCCCCTGTCAAGTTGTACTGCAATTTGGTGTGCATAATTATACAGACTCTATTGCAACACAGCAAAAAATCTGGAAACTCTTTACCTAAATATGGCCACATGAACAGTGTCATCAGCGTCAGTGCCTTTACTGTGTGCTAAGTTGAAAAGATGAAAGGTTTCAGGACTTCTTCAAGGATTATTATTAACATTTTATGACAGTTCTTTAATTTACTTTGTAGAGAGCTGATATAAAAAGCTCAGTTTTCAACCACTGGCTTTTTCCTCTTGACAGTTGCCATCTGGCTGTTGTTATTTAGTCATTTATTCAAATCTAACTTTTTGTGACCTCAAGGACTTTAATACACCAGGCCTATCTGTCATCAAGTACTACTTTAAGCTCTTGCAGAGTCATATTCATTACTGCAGTGATATTGTTGTTCCATTTTAATCTGTTCCACTCATCTTCTTTTGCCTTTGACATTTCCCACCATCAGTGTCTTCCCCAATGACTCTTGTTTTCACATTATATGCTCAAAATACCTGTGTTTTAGTTTTATTATCAGACATTCCACTGAAGAGTTTGGTCCATGGTTTGCAATATCTAGGCTAAACTCACCTATGCCAAAGGTCATTTCACAATTGTCAGCAGTTCATCCAGGCATTCTACTAGTGTCATACAAAACAAGAAGGTCTGCTGGGTCTAAGTGTATAACACCAGCTATAACTCCCCCACCCTCCATGATCATCAGCCTTTCTCTAGAGTACCTGCAGGCCCCTTAACTTACTTTGACTTAAAATATGCTGCCCGGTAATGAACTAGAAGATCATACTGAATGTCTAACTAAAGAGACAAGCTACCTCCTGACATTTTAAAAAGTATAAGAAATCTTCAGAATGGAGAGCTGTACAGTGTAACATCAAAATCACTGAAACTGAAAACTGTTCCTGAAAAATTATATTGTGCTTACTGGATCCAAAGTCTTCTTAAGATACACAGTCTGGCTGTGCTGTTTACTGCTGAATCAGAGACACGTAGCTCTGCATGACTCCATCTGTAGTCTGTTTAAAGCACCAAGCCTTTCAAATTGCACACTGATAAAGAAATATATTTTGCAGCTATAAGCACAGTTACAGATAACTTATTTTATAACAAACCACATGTAGTCTGTCAGATTTGTAGCATATATTTACAAAGTTTTCCTTCATTACAGATATGAATGATGACTTCTACAAAATACCTCTCTCTGTCCTTCTCTCACATAATTGAATTACTACAATAGCTATATACAGAGCTAGTCATGCACACAAGAGATTGTCATTTCCTCTTGGTATATTTTTCTGGCCTTCTATGGGAAGTCACATAATGTCTGTTTTTAGACTTTTCTATTGTCCTTTTGTGATTTAAGCACTTTTGCTGATGTGAGGATGCCATTCTGAAAGGAAACATCTGTGTAAGCTGTTCCTACTGGAAAAACATCACGTATTGCTGAATTTATAAAAAAGATATCTGTTAATTGATATTTGTTCTACAAACATGAGAAAATCATGTAATGCTTGTTTTCCAGTATTGCTTTCTTAGGCATTTTCTGATGCTGTGAAGAGAAGCCTGTCTGTTATTTTATTTTATTTTATTTTATTTTACATTTGTTGACCGGGCTAGTCTGGCTGGATACATGTCCATTTTCAGCAGAGGCCCGAGGAGAAAAGCTCCACTATATACTGGTACATTACATAAAATCAATTACTATAAGATACAGCTTATAAGGATCTAAGAACTAATTGAATGCAGGATATTAACAATACAGAAGCATTTTTACAGAAGTGTGCAGTTCATAAATTACATAATTTTTACAGAAAATGTATAATACTTAAAATACTAAATACTGTGTAGAATTCCTAATCCCATATTGTTACGAAAAGCAGGAGTAGTAATTTAGAAAGGACAGAAAAGGTAGCACATACAAAGGTCTATAACAGAGAGGATAGTGGGAGGAGAGGGAAAAGGAAGAAAGTAGTAGATATGGGGATAGAAGGAGTCCAAGGGCAGAGGCTAGTCTAGGTAGGAGCTGAAGAGATAGGTTAAAAATCAGAGTAGATGAGATGATAGGGTAGAGTGAAGAAATAAATATAGTATGAATGCACATTGTAAACTCTATACATATATTCAAGCAAACTTTTTCTTTCAGCATATTTACAACAGAATTAATTTCAGCCTTATATTCATAATATCTAACAATTCCCTCTGTTTTTAAACATACTCAAAACATTCTATATAAAAAAAAACACATTATTTTTATATAAAACCTTTAGTCTTTTTTGATACAAGTCAAAATGCAATTTTACATAGTTAATACAATGAAAACATGTATTACTACCAAACCTGAATGTATTTAACAACTTTTTCTTTTGCAGACCATTCTGTGAAAATATTTTATCGGTTATGAGCTGTGTCTGTTTTAATTTTACTTGATTAATTTATTCTTTTGCAATCACAGAATTTAATTTATGACTTAGAACTGTTTCATTAACTCTTTGCAACTGTTGAATTAACTATAAGAGACAATAACTATGTGCTACTGCAAGCATTTATGCACTGCTGAAAATATACAGTTTTAATGTCATTTTAACCATAAGATTGTGGTCATGTCTCTGAACTGCTCATTAACATCTTGGTAAAATCCTGAACTGGGTTTAAAGAATGCTATGTACATATTAGTCCATTAGCTGTGTATGAGTACAATATTTTAATATAATTTTCTTCTAACTGGGGTAAAACCAGTGATATTACAACTTGACAAATTAGTTTTGAACTTATTACAATGTATCCTGTACAGTATGTATTTACACAGACTGTTTGCTATTTATACATTTCAATCTAGTACGTACCCTGGACCCATTTTTTCTTTAAATATGTTTTTTTCACACATATTCATTACTAGACATTAATCTCATTTGTACTGAATTCTTCTGCATTTGTACATACAAAGATTATCATTTGTACTGAATTCTTCTGCATTTGTACATACAATGACTATAAAGTACATTTAGTCTAATCTTACAAATTTAATAACATTAATATTGAGCAAAATCTTGGAAATTTTTTGTCTCTTTAGAAATATCTAGTGGAACTGATACTGATATGTCCTGTTATTTTAAACTACATACTCAGCAATTAAAAATATTCATGCTTTTTTATACCAACATTGTTTTGCCAAAAACATATTAAAATAGTGACCAATCTTGTTCAGTTTTTTACATGTCTTTACTTTCTCTTGTATAGCTGTAATCAATTTTAAGCCATCTCTTGTTTTTTAAACCATTTCTTGTATAGCTTTACAATTTAACAGGTTGTAAATACAATTTAATTCTAAACAATACAATAATAACCATTATGATAGCTATTAACAACTTGTATATCTTATCCTGTCAGGTTTAATCCAGTTTACCAGTATTTCTAATACACTAATACCTGTTTTTCCCCCCATAAAAGAGTATTGTCAAGAAGGAATTAGATATTTTTCCTGTAGCTTTATTTTAGACCCTTGTTGTTTATTTTTTCTGTAGCTTTATTTCAGACCCTTGTTGTTTATTTTTGGCTGTAGCTTTATTTCAGACCCTTGTTGTTTATTTTTTCTGTAGCTTTATTTCAGACCCTTGTTGTTTATTTTTTCTGTAGCTTTATTTCAGACCCTTGTTGTTTATTTTTTCTGTAGCTTTATTTCAGACCCTTGTTGTTTATTTTTTCTGTAGCTTTATTTCAGGCCCTTGTGCAGTACTGCTTATACAGTCAGTGTAAAACTGAGAAAGTACCCCTCCCCCTGTAGTACTATTTACCTGCTTTATGCTGTGAGAATAGAATGTATGTCAGCCCAACACTTTGGTTATAAATTAATTTTATTAGGTTACTAAATAAAGCTTTCACTGTATATTACCTCTAGTAGGTATTTACAACCTCCTGCACAATTGATTTGAACTGTATATATACTATAGCCCATTTGCTAGCTGTACTTGATGCAACTGAGGTTTTTTTTTTGTCCTTTTAACATTTACTTGCAAACAGATTATAAGTGACATCTATGCACAATTGTGACATTTTATTACAATTACCAAATAGTGTTGCCTGTAAACATTTTAACAATTATGTTTTAATAACAATGATGCTTTAGAAAAACTCAAGCTACTTGTCTGGCAATCAGTCTTGTTGTTTATCTGATCTTTCCAACATTTCCTGTAACTATTCATTCAGTCTAGGAAGGTCTGACCTCACATTTTATACTCTATAAACTATAATTAATTCTTTTGGCATTTTTCCTTTAATTTGATTCTGATTTGCATGACTATGCATTTATACTACATAAACAGACATTATTTTACAATTAGCTTAAATGGATTTCAGTATTTTTTTATTTATTTAACTGTTTAACTGTCCTGCCATTAATTTTACAAAAACCGTTTGACTAATACCATCTGTGATTTTATTTCTTTTTAAAATTTAGAACTTTAACTGTTTGGTGTTACTATATATACAATTATATAAAAATTGTAAAAAACAAATAGATATTAGCTTAACTAACATATGTTTATTTATATTTGCTGTCTGCCTTTTGCTTTTGTGCATTGTAAACAAATGTACTCTAGATGAAAAGAACACATATGCATGTCTGTCTTGTATATGTATATCTTTATACAAGCATGTCATGTCCCTACCATCCTAGCATGCATGCTTAACCATTTTCAAAACATAAACATATTATAAAATATATTTATTTTGCACAGATTAACTGTGTATGCAGGAAATTCCCAGTTTTTGTCAGTTGAGCTAATTTATTTCCTTTATCCTGCAACTGCTGCTGAATTTCCTGTGATGTTGCATGGTCTTTCTGACATTCTTTAGTAAGCTGTTCTGCTGAATTTGAAACTCCTATGCACTTTTGAAAAGATGTGTGTATAACTTGTCTAAGCTTCCTGAACTCATTGTGTCTGTCTTTTAGAAGTTTATTACATTTCTTTGTAAAAAAATGTACTAGAGTTTCTATCAGTAACTGATTTGACTGTTGTTGCAACTCTGAAATAAACCTTTTACATCTGGTGACAGAACATAACTGTCTAATATTTGAATATAATGTCAACATATTAACTTTTCTTGGTTCTTTACCTTTACAATTTTTGTCTGTACAGTCTAACCTTTGGATAATGTCATGCACTGTATTTTATGACATTGTACACACAATAAACATTTTTATACCACACATGATTTTATTTCAGATACCAGTCAAATATTATAATCCATTTGCATAATGCCTTACTATCAAATTGCAATCCATTTGCATAATGCCTTACTATTAATGTGCCCTAATAAGGTTTTACATTTGCTAATATGCTGTATATACATTTATTCTGTTATTATTATTACCTCTATGGCATTCATACTGTATGTAACACAGAATAATTTTCTTACCAGTCAACAGGCAGATGGCCAAGCTGCTTTACTGTAGATGGTTGAAAAGTTTCTGTAGTCACTTGTGAAGTTGGTACAGCAAAACTGGCAGATTCAGTCTTACAACTTCGTCTTGTACCTTTTCTGTAGAATTTATGGAACTGCTCCATATTCCTGCAATGCAGTCCCACCGGATTTAGACGTCTATTAAACTGTATTGCTACAAACTGTTGAAAACTGTAGAAATCTGAAGTACTTCACATAAACATTACTGTACTTTTACAGGAGTGACATTACCCATTCACTCCCCCTGTTTTTAGATACAGGCTAGGAACATTGTCAAAGGATCACCATTGAAAAATTATATTGAGCTCTTACTGGAGCTTACTTGCTTCTTGCTTGCTGTGGGATTTGAGGTCTTCTTAAGACACACAGTCTGGCTGTGCTGTTTACTGCTGAATCAGAGACACGTAGCTCTGCATGACTCCATCTGTAGTCTGTTTAAAGCATCAAGCCTTTCAAATTGCACACTGATAAAGAAATATATTTTGCAGCTATAAGCACAGTTACAGATAACTTATTTTATAACAAACCACACGTAGTCTGTCAGATTTGTAGCATATATTTACAAAGTTTTCCTTCATTACAGATATGAATGATGACTTCTACAAAATACCTCTCTCTGTCCTTCTCTCTCATAACTGAATTACTACAATAGCTATATACAGAGCTAGTCACGCACACAAGAGATTGTCATTTCCTCTTGGTATATTTTTCTGGCCTTCTATGGGAAGTCACATAATGTCTGTTTTTAGACTTTTCTATTGTCCTTTTGTGATTTAAGCACTTTTGCTGATGTGAGGATGCCATTCTGAAAGGAAACATCTGTATAAGCTGTTCCTACTGGAAAAACATCACGTATTGCTGAATTTATAAAAAAGGATGTCTGTTAATTGATATTTGTTCTACAAACATGAGAAAATCATGTAATACTTGTTTTCCAGTATTGCTTTCTTAGGCATTTTCTGATGCTGTGAAGAGAAGCCTGTCTGTTATACATATAGTATGAATGCACATTGTAAACTCTATACATATATTCAAGCAAACTTTTTCTTTCAGCATGTTTACAACAGAATTAATTTCAGCCTTATATTCATAATATCTAACAATTCCCATTAACAAAAACTTCCCCCATAAACAATAGTCCTTCTGTACTACATAAAAAGTAGAGGAAGACCATGCCTCCTGTAAAATTGTACTTTTGTCCAGGTAATGAAACAATCATCAAATAATCCCCCATTTTGAAGTTAGTAATGGTTGTAAGAAGCAGTAGAAAGGGTGGGGTCTCTCAGATTAGGGTGAGAACCCAGCTCTGTGGCATAGGGAGATGAAGCCATGACCACAGCTCAGTTCACTGGAGAATGATTATGGGTTCGAGACCTGGAGGAGCTGGGGGGGGGGAGTGGCTGATGTTGGCTTACCCATTATGTGGAGTGTAATGCAATCCAGCTCGTTATAGTGCCAGCATCTGTTGTAGAAATGGTTCATGGCATATATTATGTAAGTTGTGGAGGTGTGTTTGACTCTGCCAAGCCATGCTCCCATGGTAACTTTCAAGGGGAGTGTATGAACATTCAAGCCCACAGAAGAAGGCATAGGAGGCCTTACATATGTGACTACTCATGTTAGCCACACATATGGATTAACATCATGGAGAAATAACCTGATTGTTGCCTTAAAGACAGCTTGCTATGATCATCTCTCAGTCCACTGGGGAATAAAAGTTGATTGACTGCAGATGTGTTGGTCAGCAGGTAATAGTGGGGGATGTAAATAACACTTGGGTCGCAGATATTTTTTTAACAATCTCTTTATTGATATTTATTAAATAACATTTCCATTGAGTTCAATACCAAGAACAAACATATCCGACCAGAAAACAAAAACAGTTAGATAACAGTGTTAAGTACAATAAAATGTAACAGAGTGACAGGATGGTGTTATCACGTATGTTTAGCAAAAAAGTTGAGAAAAATATTAAATCATTCAATAAACTATATGCATATGTACTGCTTGCCAGTAAAACACAACCAATATGATAACATTGTAGGTGTACTTGGTATATAATTATTTCTATTGTGGAAGAATAAAATTAGGCTGGATTATAACAAGTATCCCAAAAGTGTATTGATTATAAGTACATGATGGAGGGGAGAGGTGTTGCAGACAGAGTGTATAGAAAAATACAGTTTTATTCCTCAATAACTGAACATCGGTAGGAGTCAGTGGGTGTTATATCAGTATATGATCTATTAGCGAGTTCCAAAATTCATCAAAATGTTTATTTCATTTTTGGGTATGCATTAAAAATGTGTGTGCTGTTATGTATGTAAATTCATTCGAAGACACCTGAGTTCTGTCTTTCCAGTTAACTGTGAATAGTGTAATTAGTATTCTTTCTTGTTTGGGTTGCAGATATTTTTAACACATTTGGTAATCACCTCACTAAGAATAATGCCATATTCTGCCAATCAGTCTTCTCAAGTGCTCGGAAAATGTGTATGCTGTAACTGCACTAGTCTTTAAACTTTTGCAGAAATGAGTTGCTGTGATTCACGACAGTCCAAATGATGTTCCAGTTTATTTACTTGGCCTTGTAGCCCTGTCAGTGATGTTTCTGGCAAGTTATCTGGCCTACAAATTAGCTAACAGCATGTTTTAAAGTAAAATATTCTCCGAGGAGACAGTTGCTACTTGCAGTTCCGTCCCTGCACTTACCAAAGCCTGTGAATCAGTCAGTGCTACTTCTTTTGGTGCAAGTTCCCCATGGACTTCCCATATGGGATTACTTGTGCTAGCCAGTGACCTACACTGTTCAGCTATTTTGTGTCTCTTACTGTGAGGCAGTTTCACAAATAATTTAATATTATGAAAAGTGACCCATTGTGAGCACTCGGTGAACAACATAGGGAATTACAATTTCAGTGTTGGAGACTGGAGAAACCACTAACTATGTTTGGGGAAGGGGGATGGGCTGACATAAACTGCAAACACCTTTCTGTTAGCTTGTGCTCCTGCATCCCTAAGTGTTAATGCCAGTTTGACATCCCTTTCTGTCTTTGTTTTTTCCAAGCATTCAGATGTGGGCGCAGCAACATCTAAGGTTGCAGTTTAGTGGGCTACATGGTTGACAAGATGATCATTGACCTGCAGCCCTGGATCTGTACAAAGATAGCAACTGCCAATTTGGGGAAAACAAAGTTTGGGTTGGAATTATGTGAGGACAACACAGCTATCCTTAAAGAAGAACATATACAGTGTCCAACACGGACACTTTCTACACACACTCACACATACAGACACACGTGCAAGCACCCGCATGCATGCACACAATCTGTCTCACACACACATATAGAAGCATACACACATGCATGCACTTGTTCACGCACAAACACACACACACAACAAACACATACAAAATTTTCCTCTGATATTATTGATTTCAATTGTCATCTGATGGAATATGAGTACTTGCTTTCACCAATCAGGTTTCAAATTTTGCAACAAAGTTTCTCTTTTATACCACTGTGAATTACAACACTTGTTTGAAAAACCATGTTTGTGTTAGTGGGCCAGTAACCAGTGAAACCTTGGATTATAGCTTTTTAAAATTTTGAATATGATTAGGGTTGCCAAACCTTCATTCTACACTAAGTCGTAGCAGGAATACAGCATCTGTGAGTAAATTTCCATTGGATGTAGGCATTGTGAATAACATGAATGCCAGCCATAAGGGTTGAATATAGCTGAGTGGATAGAAAAACTGCCATAGAGGATATAGCACACTTCACAGATTCTCTTCTAAACCAGGCATTTTAAGTGCAAAGCAAATGTTACAATGGTTAGCAAATATGTGAAAAATGTGTATATGTTGCACTTAAAGATACTGGACTCACTACACATAATAACCTTTTGAAATATGTTCCCAAAGCGCAACTACAGTCTTAGAAGGACCTGCAATAATTACAGGAAGTACATAGTCTAGGAGAGTCTCAAGGAGAATACACTTATCTAATGTAAAAATCACCCATTGTTAAAAATTTCAAGCTCTGCTTCAAACCTCTTGTGCATACCTAAAAACAGAGACACTTGAATGCCAAAACAGATACAGAAGTTAGTGTGGTAATCAGGGTAATAATAATTACAGTGTGAAATGGACTTGTAATAATAATTATAGCATGAAATGGACTGTGCTGCTGACAGATGATAATTAGGTATTGGTAGTAATTAAAAGTAGGAGCTCATCCAGTAGTAAGATTAGGGA
Organism: Protopterus annectens; assembly: GCF_019279795.1. NCBI lineage: Eukaryota > Metazoa > Chordata > Ceratodontiformes > Protopteridae > Protopterus > Protopterus annectens. The sequence goes on along the minus strand of NC_056729.1, from coordinate 334,037,785 downwards.
GTGGGAATATAATCACAGCACTATAGCTTTATATGAGTGGCCTTGTATTTCACAGTGATGAAGAACATCCAGGGTTTCATAAACATGAAAGGAAAACACATCAAACTACGTCCTCTGAAAAGCTTTTTTTACAAACCCTCTGTGATAGCAGCAGTTTGTAGCAGTACCCAAAATGGAGATACAGCAAATGTGAATAAAAGATAAGATTCTACATTTAATGACTGTGGTGTATGCATAATTCTCTACATACTCAGGGAGCAGCTGAGCCTCTGGCAGATTGAAGAGCTGAATTAGGCCAGTTAAAGCTGCAGTTCATCTATGTGTTACACTTTGCTAAATTCCTGCTCCCTTAAGGTTGGAGCCTTATATTACACAGTTACAATATTCTGTTCTTAATGGATATATACATGTAGCTTCAGACTGTAGCTGACCACATTATTCCCGGCTGAGAATACAATTCTAGAATTTTTAGCTAAGTTACAGGTGTCCATTATAGCAGTGTTCAGAAAGCTGTTCATGAGACTTCAAAGCATTACCATCACATACTCATGCTCTTGGCTCATTGGCAATGTCCACAGCCTTAGGCACATCCACGAGTACATACAAAACTCATCTGGTGCTGTTAATATTAGGTCTCACATTGGAGTGTGCTTACCTTAGTTGTTTTTTTTTTTTTCTCTATATTGGAGCGTAGTCATTATATAGTTATGAACCTACCTTACAGCAAAACAAAGTGACTTCCTCTTTTTTTATTTAATTATTTATTGGGTTCGTAGGTGAATACTAGGCTTACTGCCCTGAAGAAACATTTTAAATCTAGCCAGTAACCAGAAGTCCGAATCAAACATTGTACAGCGTGTCTATGAAGTAAAGACCTTAACCATTACGCTAAACCCATCCTTATAATAATAACACTCATTTGCTACCAGGTAAACAGAGCAGTCCCTTTTCAGAGACAAATATGAGAGCTGAGGGAATCAAACTCTGTACCACAGGAAATACTGCTCACAGTTTTAAATCTGTCTGCCAACTGCCAGTACATTAACATTTGTTTACTGGGATTGTCCTTTGGCCATAAGTTGTTCCTTTTCATTTGAAGCCTGGGGAGAAACAGCTGAATGTACAAAAGGTAGATACGAAACATGACAGTTACTCTAGAACGATGCAGTAAAAACACAGAGTCTTACAAAAGGCAACAGCTCATATGAACAGATACAAATGTTTGTAGGTCATGAATAAATCCTAATGAAATAATACAGTGATGGTTCAAAACAAAGAAAGTGGAAGTATAGGCAACTGGAAATTATTTGTGAGAGCTTGCTTTTAAAAAGTGAAGTGTGAGGAAAACAGTTGAAGTGATAGTTAAACAGCAGTGTACTAGAGGATGAAGGTAGACACATGCGAGAGAACAATTGGACAGATCATGCAGTGTGTGTGTGTGTGTGTGTGTGTGTGTAAGGCATTGATACAGATGTAAGCATAGAAACTGGACAGATCATGCACTGGGTGTGCAAGGTGTTGAAACAGATGTAAGCATAGAAACTGGACAGATCATGCACTGGGTGTGCAAGGCATTGATACAGATGTAAGCATAGAAACTGGACAGATCATGCACTGGGTGTGCAATGAGTTGAAACAGATGTAAGCATAGAAACTGGACAGATCATGCACTGGGTGTGCAAGGAGTTGAAACAGATGTAAGCATAGAAACTGGACAGATCATGCACTGGGTGTGCAAGGAGTTGAAACAGATGTAAGCATAGAAACTGGACAGATCATGCACTGGGTGTGCAAGGCATTGAAACAGATGTAAGCATAGAAACTGGACAGATCATGCACTGGGTGTGCAAGACGTTGTCTAAAAACACCTTGGAATGCCTGTTATTTTCAGATTTTTTTCTTGCATATGTCAAGGTTGTAGACATAAAACAGATATGTTTTACAGATTTATCTTGTGTTTTATCTGCAGCATCACAATATGTAGATGCATTATATGAAAATAACAGTGGTCTGTTGCCTTCATAATGTCCAAATCGCCTAAAGATTAGGACATTTGTTTGGAGATTTAGGCAGCTCTGTCTCGATTTGCTACCAGTTCACATCCTTATGTAGCAGCATACGTAATGAGGCTGATGCAGATGGCAGTCTTGACAGAAATGTTATAATACTTTAATAGTTCCACCAATGGCTGTTAGTTCTGTCACATTCTGTTTTGGTGCTTGACGAATAGCCTGTTCTTTGACCAAGAGTAAGCCTGTGGAATCTTCGTTAAGAACAACATATGTATTGTAGTTCTTTTAAATCATAAGCCAACATTTTTTATCACATTATAACAATACACAATCTAGAGAAATGCTCTGTTTTCTGTTCTTTCAGTTACCAAGCAGGTAGAAGTCACCATATATATATATATATATATATATATATATATATATATATATATATATATATGCATATCTATATCTATACGTATATATAAGTAAGTGAAACATTTTGAATATTTATGACCTTCAGCTAATGCAATATGTTGGTATGCATGGCTCATGTCCTGCACTGAAAACTGCTTATCACCCTCTAACACAGAAGGATAACTCTTCAATCTTGCTGATGTGATACTCTTCAAAGCATGATAGTTTGTTCGGTGTTAGCTTGCAGTGTCCACATATTCTGCTTCTGTGTCTGTATCCAAAAGATATGGGACTAACATTGGTTTGAAAAAATGTTGGGACCATATTGCTGTTCTGATTACATCTTTCTTATAGTTCTTTTCAATATATTAAGCTAATCTTAAACCCTTTTTTTTTTTTTTTTTTTTTTTGCAAATCATCACTTAATCTTTGTATAGTTTTACAGTGATTTACAGAATTACAGTCTCTATACAATATATCAAGAAATCTGGACAAAGCCAAAAATAATGGGGGGGGGGCAAAGGCAAAAAATTTAGGGACGGATTTTAAATATTGTTTGTATCATCTTAAACAATTGCTTTAATAAAATGTTTTGTTTTACCATGAATTTTCTGACAGATATGAAGTCTGAAACTTAAAATGTCTGTTATTATTAAATTAATTCAGTCCTCACTGATTTGCCAGAAAACCACAGGTTTTATGAGGAACAGACCAAAAATATGAGGTAAAAATCTGTACATTCTGTGAACATTTGGATGGTTGATAGCTGTGCTCCAATAAATTTGGATAATATATAACAGCAATGCTCAAAAGTACTTTTTTTTTAATTTGTCTTTGAATGTAGTTATAACCTGGGCAGGTGCTGGAACAGATCTATGTCAAATGATCGAGTTTTCAGAAACTCGAAATTCATACTGAAGAGACCATATGATCGAGTTTCTGAAAACTCGAACATCAAAAAACAAAAAACCCATAAAAATCTATTTTTTTTATGTTTATGCAGGGAGACAAGCCCTCTGCACCCCCACACCCCCTTCAAATTATATATACCAACTCATAGATCTCACTATAGTGAAGAAAACGGAAAATTTCCAGATCCATTAAAAAGTTTTTAGTTTTCAAAAACTTTATCATATGATCTCGACCATATGAATTTGACTTTCTGAAAACTCGATCAGCTGATAGTCATCCACTATATGTGCCAATGATTTCTACTATGGCTGGGATACAGAAAGCAAATTGCCATCAATGCTATACGTGCACTGTGGCAGTAGTCACTAGCACAACAGCAATTTAATATGATTCAGAGGCATAAGGAAGCCACATAAAGCATTGCCTTATTTGTGGTTCATTATCCTATTTATTTATTCAGTTTAATTACTGGGGTAGTGCACTGATCACAACAGACCATTTGCAGGCACAGCCCAAGTGAAGAAATTCACAAAAAAATAAAACAGAATAATCACAGAAGGTAATCTCATAGACAATTGATTCAGTATGTAAATATTAACAGAGTAAAAAACTGAATGTGAATTCATTTTAGTAGTAAATATGACAGGGAAGCAGGAGGTGAGAACAGAGGGTCAAAGTAGGAGTGATGCGAGAGAGGAGGAACTTAAGTTATTTTGTCCAGTGGAGAAGCACTTGCAGTCAGATTTTTGATGGCGGTGTCTTTTGAGTAGAACTCCAAATGTGGGGAAGAGAAGATTTGTTTTAGGCAAGGGGGGAGGGTTTGCCAGAGTTTGGGTACAAGAATGGAGAAAGAATAGTTGGTACAATGCAGTTTGGTTTGGGGTGTGTGGAGTGATGGAGTTATTGGGAGAGGTTGCAGAGGTTGTAAGGGGAGGTTTTTGTTATGGAGTTTGGCTGCAAGAGGTGAAAGGTACTTGGCTGAAGTAGTTTGAAAAGCAGAGACCCTAGGAGTAGCTCAACTCTGTAGGAGACTGGTAGCCATTTGGTCTTGGACAGAGTGATACAGTGGAGTTCCTGAGGGGGGGGGGGGATTGAAAATGAATCAGCAGATTTTGTTTTGAATGGACTATACAGTGGATATATTTTTTTAGAGGTTGTGGCTATGCTGGGGAGCCCGTATTCAAGTAAAGAAAGGAAGACTCCTTTGCCTATTGCAACTCTAGCTGGTTTGGAGAGAAAAGGAGATATCTTCCAAGGCCAGAATAGAAGACAACTGGTCTTTTCCTGCTGTTTTCAATGTGGCTTTGGAAGTTAAGTGACTTGACCTATCTATAAACATAAGTACTTAAAAGACATGGTTGTTTTTATTGGGGAAACACTGAGATCTGCAATGCTGAGATTTTTTTCAGATTTTGTGAAATCTCAAATATCATACTTTTTGATTTGGAGGGGATTAGGAGTACCCTATTGTTGTTTAGCCAAGAATAAAGGAAGTGTAGGTCAGACTGAAGCTGGGTTTGACTAGCTGAATTTGAGTGACTGGATCAAAGAATAACCATGCCATCTGCATAATGATTGATAGGAAGGCTAGGGAGATCAGGGGGTAGTTTGTTGATAAAGTTTGAAAACAACAGTGGGGTGAGTATAGATCCCTACAATATTCCTCTAGTAAGGGATGCTAGAGGTGATAGGGATAAGCCTGTTTTGAATCTGAAATAAGAAATATTGGATCCAGGTAACAATATTGGACCTAACCCTGATTTCTTGGAGAGAGTGAAAGATCAGGAAGTTGTCAATAAGTTCAAAAGCTTTGTTAAGATAAATGAAGAGAGCTTCCAAAAAGTTTCCTTTATCCATGTTGAGAATGATCTCATCTGTAAGTGACCATAGTGCTGTCATTGTGCTTTGGCCAATCCAGAATTCATACTGTTTAAGAGTAAGGAAGTGGTACTGTTGGATGTAAGTGGACAGTGTAGGAAGGCTAGAGATAGGGAGGAAGTGGGATGTACTTTCTGGCTGAGGCTATTTGGAAAGGGGTTTAACAGGGGCAGTTTTCCATATGTCTGACATTGTATTTTGAGTTAAGCAGAAGTTATAAATATGGAGAACAGGTGTGGTAAGAAAGTCTTTGCAGAGTGATATAAACCAAGGGGGTAGGTTGTCTGCACCATGGGATGCATCAAGGGGTATGTTTTCCAGTACAGGGTCAAGACCTTTGTGTGTAATTTTCTTAAAATAGAAGCACAGGATAAAAGGAGGGGAGCTGGGTGAATCTGGAGGAGAGGTAGAGGCTGGGGTATTAGATAGTTGACTGAATTCCTTGAAAATGTTAGAGGTTTAGTGTTGGCATTGAGAAGTCTGTGAATATCTGTGAATCAAACACTGTACAGTTACAGGTAACCACTCTAGTGTTTCGTCTTACAATCCACACATAGCAGTTGCACACACACCTACAAACACAAGCATGTACACACATACATGTACCCACACGGACACATACCAGCCCGTACATATATCATCATGCATGCATCCATATGCTACATAATACTATCACCCCTCCCACATTCACAACCAATCTTTGACAATTTTACTCACTTAAGCCCCAAACACAACCATGAAATAGGCGCACCACAACCCCCAGCTTATACAACAACTCATAAAACTACCTTTTTAGAAACAAATACTAGTGGTTAAACACCACACACCATAAGATGTGATCATATGAACTATAAACCTTAGAAGCATGTGTAATAAAATACCAGAATTTCATGCCTGGTTAACATTTCATTCTCCAGATATAATAACTGTTGAAAAATTTATATGGTGCTGCTTACTGTGATGGATTTGAAGTCTTCTTAAGACACTCAGTCTTGCTGGCTGGTACACTGATGAGAAAATATACTTTGCAGCACCTGTCTTTAAGAGCAGTAACCAATAACTTTTATAATAAACCGAACGGACTAATGTTGCAGCTTAAAGTACTGTTCCACTTTACTTCTCATATAGTACAGATGATGTGAGAGATATAATATTTACCTCGAGACAAATGTGTCTTTACCAATACCCCTAACACAACTGGATTGATACAGATCTTTATATACAATTTTAGTCATGCACATACATATACATTTCCTCTTGGTATTCTATTTTGGAGAATTGCTCATCCTGTAGAAACAATACTGATTGTTGCAGATGCTGACGCAAACTGCTGACTTAATAATATTATTTTTCAGCTTTTCTGACAGTGTGAACATCCTGTTTTTTGTCTTTTGTATAAGAACATCTGTTCTTGTGCCAAGGAAACAGATTGTTCATTATTTTATATGCATAAACATTTCCTGTTGTTTAAGGAAACATTGTATCCATTATTTTTTATGCAGAAAAACATGTTTTTAAGGAAACAGATTGTCACAGTGTTCTTTAAAAGCAGATTTTGCATTTTTGCTCTTGCACACATCCTGTTTATAAGGAAATAATGTCCATTCAGCAGATTCCTTATTTTCCAAGCCACGGTCATTTAGTATGGATGCTGATCACATATTACTAAACTCTGTTTCTGCATTTAAGCAAGCTTTATTTTATACCTTATTTATGTTACATATTTGTAACAAAATTACTTTCAACCTTAAAACCCTGTTGAGCATAATCGTACAACTGTAATTAAGATATGGGTAGAACAATACATCAAAGATGAGGAAATCACACCCCCAGGATACAACATCCTCAGATCAGATAGGAAAAAGAATAAACCAGGTCGTATAGTAATAGTGTTCAAAGTTAACCTAACAGTTCATTCATTCACTCATTTTTCCAATGTGACAGGATTAGTTCCGCAAGGCTAGTAGCCTCTTTCAGGGGTGATCTGAGGTTTCCTTCCTTACCCCCCCCCTCCAAATTAACAGTGCTGAACTTCTGATCTACTTTCTTAAGCTCAATAATCACAGATCGGTATGTGTTATTGCAACTTATATCCCTCCTGGCAGCAGTGTCAGTACTGCTGAAGCATTCTTCTGTTGGGTATCTGTGAATATCACTCAAGAATCAGTAATACTTGGTGACCTTAATATCAACCGACTTTCTTTAAAATATGACTGTTGTCCCACAAAAAAATAAACATATTTGGCCTCGCGTGACTGATCTATATACCTACTCACCATAACAAAACCAGTACTAGGCAATCTGTTATTGACTGCATCCTTACCACCTCTTACAACAATATAATTTCCTCAAGCATGCAATCAGATTCACTTAGAAATTATTTCCCTACATTCACTATAAGAAACTATAGTAACTTATGCAAACAACACCACTACAGCTAGGTTAGAAATCTTAAATCCTTCCAAAAAGTCACATTTAATACTGCAGTGAAGCCATGTGAGTGGGATCTGTTAAAAGCACCCCTATGATGAAGCATTATTTTAATTCCACACAGCATTTTAACTACTACAAGTGAACATGCATATCTCAGAACAAAATAGTCAAACCTAATCCAGCACCATGACTGACCAAGAAACAAAACAACTCATGAACCAAAGAGACAAAATGGAAAAATGTTTTACAAAATAAAGCCCAGGCTAATCTTCGGTACTATAGGCACCTCAGAAGTAAAGTAAACACTGATAAAGTCTGGATCACTATGAATGAAAGTACTCAGTTTTTTTGTTTTATTTTTATTGTTTAAATAGTTTATGGTTATTTTTATCAGAGGAGACATTTTTTTATTCAACTGTTATTTAGTTTGGAAGTTTGTTTCCCTAAAGGTTTTTCTTCCATTTGGCTTGCAGAAGCTACAGCAAGTTTCTGCTTGTGTGGTTACATATTTTTGGTGGCCTGGCTGGATTCCTGATCAGTTACTAGTGTTCTGACCTTTTGCATCATTGGTGGTCTGGGTTATCAGAAGTAGACACGATCCATGGCTGTGATGAAATGCCATTCCCATGGAAATCCTGTGACAATTCCTATCCTTTCCTTCATATTTATGTTTCATTATCTGAATAGCTTATTTTCAGGGGAAAGGAAACATGGAGGATGCACTGGTGAGGATTCTTTTGTTAAGACAGAAATGAGAGACGGGATAAAAGGAGAATATCAAATAGAGTAATCATTTTGGTGTTACCATTGGATAGGGCTGGGCAGATCTTTAACATGGTGATATCCAAAGGTAGGGAAGAAGAAGCCTCATACGGTATTACATATAGGTAGAAATTGTAGTCTAGGGGAATGTAGAGGACTATAATTGTATGGGATAAATTCTACAAGGACTTGATTAGTACAGAGGTTTTCTCTATGGTTCTATCAGCGCTAAAGCAAGGAGGCAAAAATATTTAACACAGAGACCTATAATTTTTGGCTTGTGAAAGAGGGCATTAAATTAGAGAAAGACAGACAAAAACCCTGGATAATGATGCTTTATATGGTGTGGTCAGGCTTTACTTTAGTAAAAAGAAAAAGAAAATGCTCAAAAAGCAGTTGGACGTACATGAGGGGACAGTACCTTTAGAGTGAAGTAGAAAGAGGGAAGTGGAGATGGAAGTGATACAATTGGTTGGTAGATTGGTGACATTTGGTGAATATAGGGCAGACAGAAGAGAAATACAATGGACTGGATTGTTATAAAGGATAAGTTGACAGTAAAGGGGAAGGGTTTGCAGGGGATGACCATGAGCAATGTGGGGAAAATGAGGAAATCACACACTGCTGTGGAACCGGAAGGACCTGCTATTGTAAGGGTAATAACCCTGAGTGAATGATACGTTGGTAAGGTTTGGTGTAGCAGTGTATGCAATGGAGTGTGCTATGTGAAAAGCAGTGGGTAATAAGGTTGAGGCTGGTGGTAGAAGGGATTGTTACAGATAATATTAGCTTTCTGGAAGTTAAGAATGTTGGTGAATTATTGAGGTCTATAAATTTTCCAATACTAAGGTATCAGTAGATGTGATGGTTAAAAAGACAGATTAAAAAGTGGAAAAACACAAAGACATGTGTGATTTTAGTCTTCCAAAAATGGATAGGTACATAGCTTTGTGGAGGATGGATAACAATAATGCAATAGCAAAAGAGTGAAACTGAGAGAGAGAGAGAGAGAGAGAGAGAGAGAGAGAGAGTTTGCCTTACTGATGAGGTCTGTACTAAAAATGCAGAATATTAGATATGGTTCAGTATAGAATGAAAGAGGAAAGTGATATGAAGGTATGGTGAACTTTCATGTTACACACTAAAGAAAAACCTCCGTGTGGGATTATAGGGATAGATTACACAAAAATAAGAACATTTAGTGAGGAGAGGTCAAGACACTGTTTGAATGAACTTTGGGCAACTATTAGAAAGGCAATGTACAAGGGTATGGAAACAGTTTTTGATAATAAGTATAAGGAAAGGAGAAAAATTAGACAGCTATGGCAAAAGGAAGTAGCCAATGAGGTGTTAGAAGAGAAAGAAAGGACTAATTTGGAATAGAAAATGAAAGAACAATGCACAAAGGGCTATGAGCATTCAAGAAAAAGGTACGTACATACAGAAGTTATATATGCAAACAGAAAGATTAAATGGAAGCTTGTAGAGGGGATTAGGAAAACAAATACACTTCTATTCAAATGGAAAGAAAGGAGAAAAGGATATGTAGAAATAAGAGAATTCAGTAAGGAAGAGATTGGGTATGATGGGCCTAGGGAACAGGTAAAAAAAATAGTTTTTTTGCATTATTTCCCATGCTGGCATCATTCAAATGCTAAAAGCTTTAAAAATTGACCCAAATGTTAAAGAAGCCAAATGACAGAAGTTGCAGGTGAATCATCAGAAAGTTCAAAAGTGAAGAGTGGTGTCCCTCAGAGTTCTATGTTGTAACCTCCTCCTTTTGGTATTTATTTCTCTCATCTCGAAGCAGGCATATATTACTCTAGACAACAAAGGCTGAAGACAGCTGTATACTGAGCATTGTTGTAAGTCAACTTATGACACCCAAACCCTCCAGAACAAACTCTCCTGGTGTACAAAAAGCTCCTTTATTGTTCACTGTATATATTCTTCATCTAAGGATTTTCTTGAAAGGAGAGGGGTACAGTGCCAGTGTTATGGTTATGATATTAAAATCCACCCTTCTCTTAAGACTCTATGTTACACTTCAGTGTTTTGGAGGTTTTGTCAGCTCATGAAGTCTTCAAATGTGAAAGGCATAAAGATGTTTCTAAAACTGCAGTGGGCTGGTGATTTAATCTTCCATATTTTATAATACAGTTTACATATACAGGTGGTGGGGGGTTAACCAAAGAAGAGCTAAAGAAACTGACAATTTCAGAAAAGCCTTAAACACTGCATCCTCAAGCTGTATAAAAAATAATTGTAAAATCAGTGTGAACGGAGTTGAGACACATGGATCTCATTTTAGTTTTAGAAGGTTTCAAATGAGATCATAAGAAAGACAGAGCAGAAGTATAAATGCTTCCACCAGATGAAGAAACATGCACTAAATATGATATCCAGGTAAGACATAGTATCTTTCTAAGTTTATTCCAAATACTTCAGAAATAAGTGTGCCACTAGGAGAATTATTGCATCCAGATAAGGAATTGCACTGAAGTTCAGAGTAAGAACAGATCTATCCTACTTTCTGTCCAAGATACCCTTAAATATCTAGAATATCCCTGGATGAGAGAAACTAAGGCTTGTAATTGACACAACTCTGAATTTTATGCAGCCGATTTCAGCTAGATTTTTGAAAACCATAACTTGCATCTCAGGTGCTATTAGCACTTCACACAACATTGGGAAGGTCTCATCACAGCTACAGAGTGCTTATATGGTCAAGCAAGTGCAGAGTATTGTGCCATGGTCAGTGACTGAGGTAAGGTACATGAGATATACAGGCAGATTAAAACAGCAGAAGGTATTCATTTATGGGCTACAGAAGGTTGAAGTCTGACATCATTCTGGTATAGAAATCATGCAAGTACTTAAATGCATTTTTAGGGCTAGAAATTATAGATAGGAAATATAATACCAGAGTCAGGGGATGCTGCTATGACTCCCTAATTAAGAACATCAAGAAGGTAAAAGTGGCAGGTCTATATTAGAACACAGAAGTTTCAAAACTTTGAATGTTCTATAATCAAACCCTATTCAGTGAATGCTTACAACATCGAACATGCAGAACAGTGATTTTTTTCCTAGGGAAAAAATTCACTGTTTGAAAACACATACACACAACACAAGCACACCAAACAAACAGCAATCCACACACATACACCTAAAATTTTACATCTAACCCTACACTAAACTGTACATACACCACTAACTATCCACTTACCTTAACCCAAACCCTAACCCTATGGTCCGTCACTATCGCACACTCACCACACCCGTGCCCTAACCCTCATGTCCACACAATCGTACACTTACCTGACCCACGCCCTAACCCTAACTCACCTAACCCGTGCCCAGTCGCACACTTACCTGAACCCGACCCGTAACTTTCCACCACAGTGCTGAAAATAGTGACGCGCCAGAAACAGACAACCAAATTCTTTCCCTAGGAAAAAATGTGGTTTTCTGTAGCTTTGCTATTTTCATAGTTTGCTGAATAGGGTTCGATATTAGAACATTCGAAGTTTTGAAACTTCGATGTTCTAATATAGACCCAAAAGTGGCGTATCAGCAGTGCTCGGATGACAGAAAGTAAGTGACTGAACTTGCTTAAGAAAAATTACTGATATATGATGGCTAAGAAGTGCTATGATTCATGAAATTAGCTCAGGCTTGAGAATCATGTAATGTAACATAGTGTTGTATTATGCTGTGTTATACAAGAGTGAGTATTTCTCGGTTTTTATTTTTTTCTTTGTTTACTTTGCACTTTCACTGCTAACTACTGGGGATGAATGTGAGCTCATTAATGATTCATTTACCTATTCTTGCTCTGTATAATTTAAGTGATTTATATCATACATTATCCTGCACACAAGCAGCAGCATACATCATCCTCTCAATTTCCTGCATGTTGTATACATGTTAACACGTTGATGTCAGACGTTAGTGTCGCGTCCTCTTGCATTATTTCAAGTACAGTTTCCTCAAGCTGTCTCATCATGAAATACTAGATGCATTAGTTTCCTTCCCTCTTCCAGAGAAAATTATAATCCCTTTCCTCCTGATCCTGAATATTGTACTGTGGGATACTCAGTAAACATACCTTTAAAAAACAATGTAGTGCTACTTTCCCTCATATAAATGTCACATATTTTCAATTGTTCCTGCCCTGACTTTCCTTAAGTTTAAATGACATCTCACAATTGCTATTTTTTCCACATTTGAAAGCAGCATACAGCTACATAACGCTCACCCAATGTTTCAAAATTACATTCTGCTGCATTTTAAGACTATATTCCTAATTTAGCAGACTGTTCACTGTTTTGATTTTGCTTGTGTCTCCTTCACAGCTAGTATTTCTCCTTTCCTCTCTCCTTGTATCAAAAAATTAAATAAAGCCTCTCATTTTAGGTGAGGAGGGGGTGCATTAAGAATCCAAGACCTGAGTTCCTGTGAGTTGTGCATTCACTTCAAAGAGCAGCCTTCTGTAAAATCTTAGCCTTGCTCTTATAATAGCCAGGAATCATTCTCCTTTTCTCAGATGAAGAATAAATGTCAGTCAGCAAGGCTGATAAGGATACTGGATGTAGGCTGTGTATTCAAAATGACTTGCCATATATCTGAAATGCCACCATGTAGTCAGGGAATGCCATTATTTTGAGTTACTTAGCAATGTTTACACATTAGAAGTCTTGTAAGCAATAAAAAATGATATTTGACCCTAAACAGAAAAAAGACACGTACAATTTAGTAACATAGAAACAATATAATAAATATTATAACTGCCCAGTCTGTAATAACGTCAAGATAAAAAAAGAATTAGAATCAACAGTGCCAGAAAGTTAAGACATTTCAGTGTCAAGTGCTGGAAGTCTTGCAAGGATAAAGTGTCCCAAACAGATATTTGAGGCCTTCTAAAAGTGGAATCAGTGTCATAGGATGCACAGTCTAGAAGGAAGTGAATCCCCCATCAGACTGAAGGTGGCAAACCATAGAATAGGAAGCCAGCAGCTCTTTCCATTGGAGAATGCCCTGATCATACACAGCTCTGTAAGTCCTAAGATCTCTCCAACACAGGAATGATGTAGTTATAATGTGATGTACTAGTAAGTGCCACTGTGGCAGAGGTTTCCACCAGCTGCAGACAGAGAATGTCAGATTCCCTTAATAGAAAACTCTGCAGTAATGAAGCTATGAGGGCATATGCATACTTATCACTGTTTCCAGGTCAGGATATACTATACAATTAGATGCTTAACTTTGGGTATATTCTTCAGAAGGAAAAAAAGATAATTTAATAATGGCCAGCAACTAGTCCTTTGGTGTTAGCTTTTTATCCAGTAACACTCCAAGGCTATGCATCTCAGCCATAAATTTCTGTCTACTGCCTTAAGAGAAAATTAAAGGAGGCAAATAGGGTGCTTGATGTCTCACTTTTCACTAGGTTTAGGTTTAATTTATCCAATTTTACCAGTTCAAAACTGAATCCAAATGCAAGTTTTATGAAATCTAGATACTCCCATAGGCCAATTAAAAGTTTACAGCTTGGGGTTTTCTTCATCAGTTAGCCTATACTGTACCAAATACAGAAACATACTTTATTCCACGCAAAGCTTATTTGGTTTTAGGAGGAGGATAATGTTCGCATCGTAGTTTTATTAGGATGTTGAAGGTCAGTGTATATATGAATTTTATAAGATTTCGTAACATTGACCATGCTGCGTGCAATTCATGCATTTTGTAGATCCAGTCTAATTCTTAAACATGTTTCATCCCTCTGTTCTGCAAAGCTCTTTCTTGAGTCTATTATTAATTAATCCTACTCGATTCAACTCCTTAAATCTTCTGGAACAACTTTTTCTGGACTGTGTAAACTGGTAGCAGAGCATGATGGATCTGAATAGAATGAGTTTCTGGAAAACGGCCTACACTAGTAAGTAAGTAAGTAAGTGTTTATACTCATGAAGCAGATGATGTCACGACATTCAGTCCGGATTCTGCATGATAATATCTTGAACCATTCCATCTCTATGTCAATCAAGCAATCCATCTTCAGTATTTTCTATTGCCCTTAACTAGCAATAGTTAACTAGTTGCCCACCTTTGACTAACAGCTCTCTTTTGGGAGTATATCTTTATCTGAATATACTGCATACTCACTAATAACTCTGGACAGAGGGTCTTTACAAATCTAATAATATTCATAGGTTATGACCACAAATCACTTATTTGTCATTCCAGTTCTTGGGTTGTACTTTCATGTAATGCCTTTCATCTCTGTGTCTTTTTGTCATTATGTCTGCTGCTCATCAGCTTTACTTTGACATTCTGTTGAACAACCTTTTCCCATCACCTCTGAGTTGCTTATACCTCACATCACCCCATAGGGAGTCCCCTGTCATCATTAAAGGCCTTCTTATAGATGTCTCACTCTAAGGCAACTCATAGTTTAGGGATAAGAGCCCAGTGGGGAGGATGCCACTATCCAGGCAGCCACAAAGGGATATTGTTTTTTTCTTTGGTCTGTGTCCTGGTTCCCATGGCAACCTGACATCCACAGATTCCAGCAATGTTACCCTGTGGTATGCACACACGTCCTTATGCCTGTCTAATGTGACTAATGTACAGTGCACAGCATGAGTTGGTGGGCATCTCAACCCTTCTGCTGCCTGCTGTGTCTTCTATTTCAACTAGGAGTCAGTCATGCAAAGGATTAGGCTGACACCTTCCCTTCCTCCCACAGGATGGGTGACCAATCATTGACAACCCTGTTTGATATTTTCTCACTATCTCTTCCATGTGTTGGTTGCTAAGCAAACATCACAGTCCTGGCCTTATCCCTCATGACTATCTAGCCAGCCATTTTATGTAATGCCTTTCACTTCACAGCCTCCTTTCCTAAAACATTTAAAAGGGTTGTAAGAACAAGGCCTCTGTGTAAGACACACTACCAAAAATGCATTTATGTAGCTAGGAGAATTATTGTGTGTGCTTTTAATAGCCACAGTCATGTTCTACATGTCATGAAGGTGCTACTGTTAAGCAAATGCCATAAAATGTTCTTGGAGCTTATCAACTAAGTAACTTAGTCAGAAGAGAAAGAGAGTAACAATGAAAAAGGTAAAGAAAATTGTAACAGAAGAATACGACCTCTAATTGTGCATAATCACTAGCCAGAAGTATGAAATTATTTTCTCTTAAATGTGGAATTAAATGGGAGATAACCCATTTACTCAATTTGTTTTTTTTGTTTTTTTTTGGGGGGGGGGGGTAGATTTGTGAATTTCTTAAATATGCATCCTGTGAAACGCATTCATAACTGTGGAAGAGGTACTAGGGCTTGATGTAGATCTATGATTGCCTATCATCTGCTTTGGGTGACTGTTTTGAAGTCAATATACATAGCATAGTTTGACATGCAGTTAACATGACAGCCACAAGCTTTGGTGAATCTGTTGTGGATTGTTTACTGTTAGGTGGATCAGAGTGCTGTTTTCTGACTAATTTATTGGCTGAAGAGCAGTTTCCTCTATAATCAGCTACACATAGAACATCATATATGATGGTTTTAAAGCTAGTAGTTTATGTGGAATTAAAAGCATTTTAAACAGGTACAAACATGAAGAGACATCCTTGCCTAATTGCTAGGCCTCTATAACTGCTCTCATGAAGTCTGCCTTTCATATTGGAATCCGTCAGGTACTGTATATGTACAGATTTCTCTTGGTGCACACAATACTTCTCCCAATACTCTGGATGGAAGAGTACCTAACACAAACTTCTTTTTATAAAAATGACTTTTTTGCATTGTGGCAATGCTCAGATATCCACTGCTATGACCTCTATAGAGTGGCCATGCCATGCACTTAGTCTGTCAGTGTCTTTCTGCAGGAAAAACAACTGCAAGTAAAAAATCTATAAAAATGGTATGCATGTTACTATATTTAAAAAATTGTGGATTTTTGCACACTCACTCCACATTCCTAAAATATTCAAAGATATTATAAGCTTCATAGTTTCTTCATTGTCAAGCGCTCAGTATCTTAGAAGATGAACAGCTGCTCAACCTGAATATAGGAAACTGCCTGCTAGAATGCCCTGTATTACCCCGAGACTCACTTCAGGGTCAGCAGCATACACACCCTCATGCATACTTAGTACGGGCAGCAGCAAGGGGTACTTATTCAGCAGATGGATCCGGTGGTTTCACTCTTACTAGGGCAGTCTGGGGCTGACCCAGTGGTTTCATTCTTATTGTGACAGTCCCAGACTCAAGCATAATGCACCTGTGTGGCATTTGTGATTTTGCTGTCATTCAATGGGCATTTCATCTACGGGTAATTGTTTGCCATATAGGAGCAAAACGTTCACCATATTTATGTGCCCTGGTCACATGAATCATATTGCCAACATTGCTTAAGTCTCAAAAAGTCATTTCATAAAATAATTTTAAAAAGTTTGGCACGTTTTTATGTTTTTGCACAATTTATTAAAAAATAAAGAGAAGAAGCTTTGTCAAGAATATTATATCTAATTACAAGAGTTACTGGAATGGGGATATGGATGAATTATGTATAATATCATTTACAACAGCTCATAGAAATACAATTCATCGGCTGGGAAAATGGTTAAAAAATTCCCAGGAAATGGATAGCTAGAAATTTCAAAAAGACTGATTGTATATAAAAGAGATGAACGTGTTTTAGTAATATTAAATTGATATGCTTATTTAATCAGTTGCAAAAAATGGTTTTATATACATTGATATGGATTTTTTTCTTATATTGGGAGTTAATGATATGATATTTTTAAATTAAGATCGCCGTATAACCGTATGTAGCAAGCAGGTGGTTGAAATACTAATTAACTAACAAAATAACCACTGAAATTATAAAAATACACTTTAATACAGAATTATGCAATGCCAGTACTGTGCATTTCTGATAAGCATAGGACGTGTGAAGGCATTAGTAAACCTTAGGTCTGACTTATCAAGAATTGCCAAAGGTATGGGCTTGCCTTTGCTAAGGTGAGTGTGCCATTTTAACCTTGACATTCTGGAATGCCATTCCCTGTAACTCACAGTGTGGTCATTTCTGTATACCACATCCTAGAAGCATTATCCTTCAATTCTCTGATTGAGGCAAAATGCTCATTTTTATTCCAAAAGATGCACTTGAAGTGTAACAGTAGAATTATACTTCAGGATGAGAATATATATGGTTAATGAGACAGGGCCCAGAAAGAAAGTACAGAAAATTCTATCTCAGAAGAATTGATGACTGTCACATTCATGGCTCAGCATTTATTCTGTGGGAGGACATAACTTCAGAAATGTTCAATATTTTGTCCTACGCCTTATTATATTGGGCAAAGAAGTATTGTGACTCATTAAATGCAATTAGAAATTATTTAGCATCATGTAAATATTATGCTTTCCCATAGCAAACCTTATCTTCGCATTTCTGGGTGGACGTGTTTAAATACAGAGCACATATTCACTATATACATAGACATAGATAGACAATTAATATAGACATGCTAAAAATTTCTGACAAACTGTTTGAAATTTGATGGCTCAGTTTGCAGAAAAACTTATAAATCTGGCAAATTTCAGTGTTAAAATCTGGTGATTATACCATAATTAAATAATGCCTGACATCTTATTACTAGCTGAATAAAGGTTAAAGAGATTTCATACAAGCACCAATAATGATTGAGATTTCCTAGGCATGGATCTGTTTGTAGCACTAAAGGAACCATCTCACAAGGCCATCTCATTATATAGCATCACAAGACTATTGTGGCAATTTAGCCAAACAGTACTGTAAATAATCAAAGCTGCAAAACTACATTTTCTTTGAGAATTGTAGGTTCCCAGTTTTCATTCTTGCTATTAGGTTCATAGGTTCATAGATTAGTACTAGGCTAACTGACCTTGTGGGCTATTTTAAGCCTAGCAAATTACCACATGTGAGAATCAAACCCTGCACCTCCTCATACTCCACATAACTTCTAATATTTTGACTCATTAATTTCTTTAGCTACCTTAACTACAGCATACACTGAACACTAATAAATGCTTCTTTCCAGTAGCCATTTCATCTTTTGTGTGTGCTTGTTACTGCCAACTGACAAAGGATATTCAAAAGTATGAAAACACTTAACATATAAACTACAGCTGAGAGCATGGTAAATATTCCAATAATGTTGAGTGATTTCATCATTAACAAAAGCAGTTTTAAAAAAGAGCCAGATCAGCACATCACTTATAAAATCACTTCTTGATGATAAAAGCTCTCTTAATAGCATAACATTAGTGTTTTATTTTAAAAGAAAACCTTTGTCAACTGTAAGATTCATTTCTACAACATACTCTTCTAGAGGCTTTTGGAATGTATGACTCTGAAATCTATTATTTTAATTCCAAGGCACTCATGATGCTCCTTAAATAATTCACTGGAATGTACCGCTGATGTTTATTTTTCTGTACAATTACTAGTTTTTTCTTTTCATTTTATTTATTGATTGTATACTCCCATACACCCATTATATAAGTTGTTATTTCATTAAGATATATTTATAGATACATTTATAGATATATTTGTGTGTATGTGTGTATATATATATATATATATATATATATATATATATATATAAGTCCCCTAGCTTTCGCCACCTAAGAAAGGTATTTTCCTGTGCCCCTATTGAGCAGAGCCGCAGAAGTGATCCCCGGGGTGAATTTCCTAATTCCCATCCATTCATCAAGATTTTTATTGAAGAGTGCTAATGAGGAACTCTGCTTGACATAGATAGGTAGCGTGTTCCAGAGTATGGGAAGTCTCTGGGACAGGAATCTATCCCTCCAGCATGTTCTATTTATTGTGGTGACAAGGTTTAGGTCCCTAGAGCGTGTATCCTGGAGGGATTGGGATTTCTTTAGGTGTAGTATGTCCAACAGCTCTGGGTCTGACATAGCTTTGTATGTTAGGCAGAGATCAACTCAGAGTAGGCGATATTTTATGGAGTAAACTGGGAGTTTTTTGAGATGGTCAGCATAGGACATCTGTTTGAGGCCTGTAATCCTCTTTGTGAGGTACTTCTGTGGCCTTTCCAGCTGTTGCAGATGTCTTGTGAGGTACATTCCAAAAGGGTCGTTGTACTCAATAATGGGTCTAATGAGAACCGAGTAGAGGGAACAATGACCTCTTTTTTTCCTAGACGAGAACCCTTTTGTGATGAAGTGTGTGACGTAGAAGGATTTCCTGATAACTGTGGTGATGTGCTTATCAAAGGAGAGACTACTGTCCACCTGTGTCCCAAGGTCTCTTATCATACCTTCGGCATTAAGTGGACTGCCGCCTATGTGGTAGTTCATGGGAACAGAGTTTTTACCAAAGGAGATGACAATGCACTTTTTGGCATTTAGCATGAGGCCATGGCTCTGACACCAGGTATTTGTCTCAGTGAGGCCCTTCTGTAGAATGTCCACGTTGTTTGGGGACTCAACTATGGCACCTAGTTTGCAGTCATCTGCGAACTTCATCAGCAAGAGGCCCTCTGTGGTAGCCATTACTTCAGAGAAGTAGATAGCAAACAGGAGGGGACCTAGGACTAAACCCTGTGGTACTCCACTTGTCACTGGTTTGAAGTCAGATTTGGAGTCTGCAACTTTTACAGTGTGGGTTCTGTCAGTGAGCCAATTGGCAACCCATCTTGTGATGTATGGATTTATACACAGTTTAATAAGTTTATCTATAATTCCAGAATGGGGGATGGTGTCGAAAGCCTTGGAGAGGTCAAGATAGGCTGTGTGAACTGCCTTACCCTCTTCTATGGCTGTGGTGACTATTTCAAAGAAGTCAATCTGGTTCAGGAGGCATGATCTGCCTTTCAGAAACCCAAACTGGGTGGGGTCCAGAGTTTGGAGGTTATCAGTGTCTTTGTTTATGAGCTCCATGATGATAAGTTCCATGGCCTTGCAGACCAGGCTCGTCAGGCTAATAGGGCGATAGTTCCCAGGGTCCGTGGTGGCACCCCATTTGTGGAGTGGTATAACTGTTGCTGTGCACCATTCAGTGAGTACAAAGCCTGATGGGAGGCTATGATTGAACATGGTGCTTAGGTGGAGGGCCAGTTCATTCTGAAGTTCATGTAGAACACAGCCAGGGATGTTGTCCGGTCCCATGAAAGCTGTGTTCTTGGCTTTGGAGAGTGCATTTTTTACCTGCGCCATTGTGATTGCAGGGGATCTGCATTCTTCTGGTATAGATATGGGCCCTTTATGGGGTGAGCTGGGGGTAAAGATAGCATTGAACCTATCAGCCAGGATGTTGGCGATATCAGTTGGTTCTGTAATTTTCATGCCATTGTGCTGTAACTCAGAGCAGGCCTGGGTGTTGCCATTGAGATTCTTGACATAGCTATAGAATGCTTTGTGGTTGTCCTTAGAATCAGTGGCAATCTTGTTTTCATAGCTAGATTTAAAGGATTTTATGAGGGATCTCAATTTCTTACAGAGGCTAACCAGGGAGCTCCTCCACTCATGGCATTTTACTGTCTTCTGCACAGTTTCTTCCTTCTGTTGTAGTGTTTGTTTATAGCAGGGGCCTACCAGATTGGCTTCCTTTTTTTGGAGGATAATGTCTTGGTTCTGTTAGGGATAGCACGATCCATGCACTCATGTAAGTTCTTATAGAGTGCATTTGTGTAGGATTCTGCAGTCATAACTGTATTGCCCATCTGTATGGCTGTTGTGAAGTTTTCCACTTCTGTCTTAAGAAGCATGAAATTGGCTTTGGAGAAATTTTTTACAGTGGTTTCCTTAATGGGGGGTGGGGGTGGCATGTGGATATCTATGGTGATTAGCTTATGGTTGGATATGACCAACGAGGAGTTGACTTCAGGTGTGGAACACCAGTCACTTATGCTGGTAATGACTAGGTCTAAGATATTATTGCCCCTGTTGGGGGTGTGGATAATTGATCCAGGGCATTTGAGTTTATGAATTCTAGAAAGCATTGTGCAAAGGAGTTGGTACATGAGTAGTTTTCCCAGTTAATGGTGGGATAGTTAAAATCGCCCATTATTAGGGTGTTTGTTTGAACCCTGATATTTTCCAGTATATCAAGAAAAGAGGAGTGGGAGTCCTGGGGCATGGTGGGGGATATGTAGCAACAATTTGGATTGCAGTTTTGCCCAGAGTTAGTTGCACTTGGATAATTTCAAATGCATTATGTTGGGCCACTAGCCTGGAGGTGTGGATACCCTTAATGAATATGGACACACCTCCGCCTTTGGTGTTCTGGTCCAGGTTAGATGGCCGAATGGTATGGTATGAGTTATAGCCTGGTAATGCAGGGGTGGTCTCTGGAGCCTTGAACCAGGTTTCAGTTACAGCACAGACATCGATGTTCTCCATTTTAAGGAGTGCCTCAAGTGAGTACATTCTGAGGTTTAGACTTCTAGCACTGAGTAGCATTACCTTCAGTTTTTGTTTGCCTGTACCTTTTATGGTGGTGGGTTTGTCATTTGAACCTTGCCTAAAAAAGGCACTATAGGGGAAGCAAGAGCCTTATTCAGCATCCAGAATCCCAGGGGCGACAGTTGCAGGCCATCCCTGGCAAAGCATCGTGGCCTGTCGAGCATGTCTTCCCAGACAGACAGATGCTGGATCCCCTTAGAATGACACCAGAAGCTTAGCCAATTGTTAAAGTCAATCATTTTGTCCTTGTATTGTGGTATCATTTTGTGTGAAGGTAGGATGCTACTCAGGGTTAGGGTCATACCTGCCTGGATTACAAGATAGGAGAGTTCTTCCATGTATCTTTTCATGTAGTCCAGGGAGGTACATCTCAGAGGGTCATTCAGACCAAGATGGACAATGACTGAGTCATATTTGTACATGTTGTGGAGTGTCCTGAGTGTGTGGGTTATGTGGCGGATCCTGGCACCCAATAGGCAGCTAACAGTAACCTTCTCCTTGTCTAGTCTGGTGAGTGGAACATTAGTGTGCCTGACAATAGAGTCACCTACAACTAATGTGTTGGGTACGTTGTTTTGCCTTATGGGCTGTAGTTGAGTGGCACACTGAGACTGTGGGTTATGTATCTTTTGGGTTGTGTTGAGGGGTAGATGTTGCTTACATTTCTGCTTTCGAGGTCTCTGTTGCTTGGCCAGATTATTATTGAGATCCTCCATGAATGTTTTTGTGTATCTATGTATAGGTTTTGGTGGTGTAGGTTTAGTGAGACTATGTGATGAGTGTGGTGTGGTGCAAGTGTTTACCTTCTCCTCTTAACTGACAAGTTCAGTCTTGTTTTCAGAGAGCTTTGCCTCCAGTTTGGCTAGATAAATGCATCTCTCACAGGTTGTAGTGTTGGGTGGTAGGAGGAGAGGGATGTCAGTGCACATGAGGCAATTGCTGCATTGCCCCAAGATGCCCAGATTCATCAGGTAGACAGGAGAGAGCACTGGGGGCTGTCCCTTGGACATGCTTGGGTATCACTATTTTCCTCTAGACAAGAGAGGAAAGTAAGTACTAGAGTTATTTTCCTCTAAGCAACTGAGGAAGATAAGTACAAAAAAATGTTATCCACTAGGTAATGAGGAAGGTTGAGTGCTGTAGTAATTTATAGCTTATTTAGTGCTTACAACAGTTCTGAACCAGTGCTGAGCTCAAGCAGATTCAAGTGCTAAAACTAAGAATCTGGCTAGTTCTAAGGGAAAAACTGAAGAGCAGACTTTATGGCACCAAGAATAGTTTAACCCTAGCTAAGCAGTGCTGCGCGATGCGCAAACTCGTGCAAACCTGCATATGTATGTATATATATATATATATATATATATAGTTATGTATAGAAGCACTACAGAATCCTAAAAGCCCAAAATCTTAAATCTCGAAAGTTCAAAATACTGAAAACTCAAAATACTGAAAACACACAGGATACCAACACTTACTGTATTCCAGCACAAGTACATACAGAAACATATTACCCTTCAACTATATGCAGGGGGGAAGTCCCCCTGAAACCCCCATGTGGGGTGCTGGGCCTCCCACACCCCTGCTACTTAAATATATTAACTCTGAGATTGCGCTTCACTACACTAAGTGTAACTTTGCTTCTGTATGTACTTGTGCTGGAATATAGTAAGGTTTGGTATCCTGTGTGTTTTCAGTATTTTGAACTTTCAAGATTTTGGTCTCAGGATCTTGGGCTTTCAGGATTCTGTAGAACTCCTATATATATATATATATATATATATATATATATATATATATATATATATATATATATATATATATATATATATATATATATATATACATAATATATTTTTATATATGAGTTTATAATGAGTAATTGCCAGTGAATTTGATCAAAGCACAAAACATCGAACAAACTTATCAGTGGTTACTATTAATCATAACTAGAATCAATGAAAAAAAAAAAAAACCTAATCACAAATGTAAACCAATAGGTTACATTTGTGATTACAAAAAAAGAAAAGCAAAAAATAACTTTTACATGGTGGGTTCACCCCTCATATCCCTGACGATGGGGGCTCTGCCCCCATACCCCTGCAGATTAAATGTACTGACTTCAGAATCATGCAAACATGAAGAAAAGGGAAAAGCCCATGAATTATGTAACAGTCAATAAGATGAACTTTGACCATTACATAATTCAACCAACCATACCACCGATGAAAAATACCATCTTTTCAGCTCGCAATAAAATGCGCGCAGTGATAACTCATACAGCTCTCATGTATACACTGTCAATTATAAAGCATAACAGAAATATATGCCACCATTCTTTGACACACATACCATTTGATTTTAATGCCAGATACATTGTCAGACAAAGAAGATATAGAAGCATGTTTCACTAGATTAAGGTAGACAATAATGTGCAATGAAGTTAATGACAGTTAGTGTTACTATGTCAAATTCTGCATTTGGTTGTTGCCCTTAGCAAGGCAGATTAATATGCAATGCTACAAATCCAAACAATGCAGAAAATGCTTTGCATATCAGCCTGATTAGGGTAAGAGGAACATCACAGAAATAAGAAAATAGAATGTAGTAGAATTAACTAATGCTAATTTACAATTCAAGTTAAATATATGCAAGACAATTTTGTTAGAGAAGAAGAGAACTTTTGCTATTATTATCATTATTATTAATATTATGATTGGTGAAATTAGGATCATAGGAGATTACTAGGCTATTGACCCAGAGATGCAGATAATATATAATGCAACAAACAGCTAAAAAAAACAGTTTAAGCTTGTTCAAAGTAAGCAAGAGAATGTATTCTAGGTAAAAAACAGCAAAGCATACTTAAATCAGGAAAGTAGTCTCTTTTCTCAGTTCTCTGCTGCTAGGACCACTCTGCAGGACCACGAGGAGCTGTTTCTGAGTAGCATAGCCAGAAAAAAACGCTCAGAGGTGGATTTTAAACAGGGAACTTCAAAAGAGCTAGAAATGGTCCAAAACAACCAATTACTACAAGCTCTTGTGCTGAGGTCACTCCTTCAGGGACAGATAGGCTGCTCAAGGCTCCCCACTCCCACTGGTGAGCAAAGAAACTTCCTTCTATCCAAGTAAGGAAATGGACAACACAGGAACTACACCACAGCCCAGAATACAGCAAAGCCTGTATACTGGTCTAAACTAGTCGAGGAGAGGCGGGAAAACAAGGATATTTTTTTGTTTTTTTGTTTTTGA
This sequence comes from Protopterus annectens, assembly GCF_019279795.1. Taxonomy (NCBI): domain Eukaryota; kingdom Metazoa; phylum Chordata; order Ceratodontiformes; family Protopteridae; genus Protopterus; species Protopterus annectens. The sequence continues at coordinate 334,012,651 of NC_056729.1, read as the reverse complement.
GATAGAAAGCACACATAAATGCAGGAAACAGTAATAAATCAGTTACACAGGCTAGCACACTTTAGTGGGCAAACTCAACAGTTAAATTTAACAAACAAACAAACAAACTTTTGACCAATTTTCGACGAAATGTAACTTTAAGTGCAGATAATATATAATGCAACAAACAGCTAAACAAACAGTTTAAGCTTGTTCAGAGTAAGCAAGAGAAGGTATTCTAGGTAAAAAAACAGAAAAAATACTTAAATCAGGAAAGTAGTCGCTTTTCTCAGTTCTCTGATACTAGGACCACTCTGCAGGACCACGGGGAGCTGTTTCTGAGTAGTATAGCCAGAAAAAAATGCTCAGAGGCGGATTTTAAACAGGGAACTTCAAAAGAGCTAGAAATGGTCCAAAACAACCAATTACTACAAGCTCTTGTGCTGAGGTCACTCCTTCAGGGACAGATAGGCTGCTCAAGGCTCCCCACTCCCACTGGTGAGCAAAGAAACTTCCTTCTATCCAAGTAAGGCAATGGACAACACAGGAACTACACCACAGCCCAGAATACAGCAAAGCCTGTATACTGGTCTAAACTAGTCGAGTGAGGTGGGAAAAGAAGGATTTTTTTGTTTTTTTTTTGTTTTTGAGATAGAAAGCACACAGAAATGCAGGAAACAGTAATAAATCAGTTACACAGGCTAGCTCACTTTAGTGGGCAGCCTCAACAGTTAAATTTAACAAACAAGCAAAGAAACGTTCGACCAATTTTCGACCAAATGTAACTTTAAGTGCAGATAATATATAATGCAACAAACAGCTAAAAAAACAGTTTAAGCTTATTCAAAGTAAGCAAGAGAAGGTATTCTAGGTAAAAAACAGCAAAAAATACTTAAGTCAGGAAAGTAGTCACTTTTCTCAGTTCTCTGATGCTAGGACCACTCTGCAGGACCACGAGGAGCTGTTTCTGAGTAGTATAGCCAGAACAAAACGCTCAGAGACGGATTTTAAACAGGGAACTTCAAAAGAGCTAGAAATGGTCCAAAAAAAACAATTACTACAAGCTCTTGTGCTGAGGTCACTCCTTCAGGGACAGATAGGCTGCTCATGGCTCCCCACTCCCACTGGTGAGCAAAGAAACTTCCTTCTATCCAAGTAAGGCAATGGACAACACAGGAACTTCACCACAGCCCAGAATACAGCAAAGCCTGTATACTGGTCTAAACTAGTCGAGGAGAGGTGGGAAAACAAGGATTTTTTTTTTTTTTTTGTTTTTGAGATAGAATGCACACATAAATGCAGGAAACAGTAATAAATCAGTTACACAGGCTAGCACACTTTAGTGGGCAGCCTCAACAGTTAAATTTAACAAACAAGTAAAAAAACTTTCTACCAATTTTCGACCAAATGTAACTTTAAGTGCAGATAATATATAATGCAACAAACAGCTAACAAACAGTTTAAGCTTTTTCAAAGTAAGCAAGAGAAGGTATTCTAGGTAATAAACAGCAAAAAATACTTAAATCAGGAAAGTAGTCACTTTTCTCAGTTCTCTGCTGCTAGGACCACTCTGCAGGACCACGAGGAGCTGTTTCTGAGTAGTATAGCCAGGAAAAAATGCTCAGAGGCGGATTTTAAACAGGGAACTTCAAGAGAGCTAGAAATAGTCCAAAACAACCAATTACTACAAGCTCTTGTGCTGACTGTTGAGGCTGCCCACTAAAGTGAGCTAGCCTGTGTAACTGATTTATTACTGTTTCCTGCATTTCTGTGTGCTTTCTATCTCAAGGTATTCTAGGTAAAAAACAGCAAAAAATACTTAAATCAGGAAAGTAGTCGCTTTTCTCAGTTCTCTGCTGCTAGGACCACTCTGCAGGACCACGAGGAGCTGTTTCTGAGTAGTATAGCCAGGAAAAAATGCTCAGACGCGGATTTTAAACAGGGAACTTCAAGAGAGCTAGAAATAGTCCAAAACAACCAATTACTACAAGCTCTTGTGCTGAAGTCACTCCTTCAGGGACAGATAGGCTGCTCAAGGCTCCCCACTCCCACTGGTGAGCAAAGAAACTTCCTTCTAAGTAAGGCAATGGACAACACAGGAACTACACCATTGCCCAGAATACAGCAAAGCCTGTATACTGGTCTAAACTAGTCGAGGAGAGGCGGGAAACAAGGATTTTTTTTGTTTTTTTGTTTTTGAGATAGAAAGCACACAGAAATGCAGGAAACAGTAATAAATCAGTTGCACAGGCTAGCACACTTTAGTGGGCAGCCTCAACAGTTAAATTTAACAAACAAACTTTCGACCAATTTTCGACCAAATGTAACTTTAAGTGCAGATAATATATAATGCAACAAACAGCTAAAAAAACAGTTTAAGCTTGTTCAAAGTAAGCAAGAGAAGGCATTCTAGGTAAAAAACAGCAAAAAATACTTACATCAGGAAAGTAGTTACTTTTCTCAGTTCTCTGCTGCTAGGACCACTCTGAGTAGTATAGCCAGGAAAAAATGCTCAGACGCGGATTTTAAACAGGGAACTTCAAGAGAGCTAGAAATAGTCCAAAACAACCAATTACTACAAGCTCTTGTGCTGAAGTCACTCCTTCAGGGACAGATAGACTGCTCAAGGCTCCCCACTCCCACTGGTGAGCAAAGAAACTTCCTTCTAAGTAAGGCAATGGACAACACAGGAACTACACCATTGCCCAGAATACAGCAAAGCCTGTATACTGGTCTAAACTAGTCGAGGAGAGGCGGGAAACAAGGATTTTTTTTGTTTTTGAGATAGAAAGCACACAGAAATGCAGGAAACAGTAATAAATCAGTTGCACAGGCTAGCACACTTTAGTAGGCAGCCTCAACAGTTAAATTTAACAAACAAACAAACAAACTTTCGACCAATTTTCGACCAAATGTAACTTTAAGTGCAAATAATATATAATGCAACAAACAGCTAAAAAAACAGTTTAAGCTTGTTCAAAGTAAGCAAGAGAAGGCATTCTAGGTAAAAAACAGCAAAAAATACTTACATCAGGAAAGTAGTTACTTTTCTCAGTTCTCTGCTGCTAGGACCACTCTGCAGGACCACGAGGAGCTGTTTCTGAGTAGTATAGCCAGAAAAAAATGCTCAGAGGTGGATTTTAAACAGGGAACTTCAAAAGAGCTAGAAATGGTCTAAAACAACCAATTACTACAAGCTCTTGTGCTGAGGTCACTCCTTCAGGGACAGATAGACTGCTCAAGGCTCACCACTCCCACTGGTGAGCAAAGAAACTTCCTTCTATCCAAGTAAGGCAATGGACAACACAGGAACTACACCACTGCCCAGAATACAGCAAAGCCTGTATATTGGTCTAAACTAGTCGAGGAGAGGCGGGAAAACAAGGATTTTTTTTGGGTTTTTTTGTTTTTGAGATAGAAAGCACACAGAAATGCAGGAAACAGTAATAAATCAGTTACACAGGCTATCATACTTTAGTGGGCAACCTCAACAGTTAACTTTAACAAACAAACAAACTTTCGACCAATTTTCAACCAAATGTAACTTTAAGTGCAGATAATATATAATGCAACAAACAGCTAAAAAACAGTTTAAGCTTGTTCAAAGTAAGCAAGAGAAGGTATTCTAGGTAAAAAACAGCAAAAAATACTTAAATCAGGAAAGTAGTTGCTTTTTTCAGTTCTCTGCTGCTAGGACCACGAGGAGCTGTTACTGAGTAGTATAGCCAGAAAAAAATGCTCAGAGGCGGATTTTAAACAGGGAACTTCAAAAGAGCTAGAAATGGTCCAAAACAACCAATTACTACAAGCTCTTGTGCTGAGGTCACCCCTTCAGGGACAGATAGGCTGCTCAAGGCTCCCCACTCCCACTGGTGAGCAAAGAAACTTCCTTCTATCCAAATAAGGCAATGGAAAACACAGGAACTACTCCACAGCCCAGAATACAGCAAAGCCTGTATACTGGTCTAAACTAGTTGAGGAGAGGCGGAAAAACAAGAATATTTTTTTTGTTTTTGTTTTTGAGATAGAAAGCACACAGAAATGCAGGAAACAGTAATAAATCAGTTACACATGCTAGCACACTTTAGTGGGCAGCCTCAACAGTTAAATTTAACAAACAAACAAACAAACTTTCGACCAATTTTCGACCAAATGTAACTTTAAGTGCAGATAATATATAATGCAACAAACAGCTAAAAAAACAGTTTAAGCTTGTTCAAAGTAAGCAAGAGAAGGTATTCTAGGTATAAAACAGCAAAAAATACTTAAATCAGGAAAGTAGTCGCTTTTCTCAGTTCTCTGCTGCTAGGACCACTCTGCAGGACCAAGAGGAGCTGTTTCTGAGTAGTATAGTATAGTTATGTAAGAAGTATGGGTTACCTACGTCATATGTGGGACCTATAGTTTGCAAGGATGTGGAATGGGACTTTGCCTGTTGTAAAATTGTCCTACAGTTTGATGAGTCTTGAGTTGTGTTTGCTTTTGGTTATGCTGAGAAACCTCCACCTCTGAGTTATTTGTAGTGAAAATGATATTCTAATTATTTGCTTCCATATGGTTGCATTTTTCCGAGGGTAAATGTACGGTATGCTAATTCTGGATTTAAATAGGTAGTATGGTCTATTTTTTCTGTCATTTTTTTTCTGTTTATGTTTCCTCTTTTTCCTCTTATTTTTTATCCCCCTTTCTTGTTTGTAATGGAATTTTTGCATTTTATATTACATTTTATTTATTAAAGAAAATATGATGATCCAGGTAAATTTAAATATATCTATTTATCATTATAAATTTATAAAAAGAGTTGTAAAACACTAATTCAGTCTTATAACAGAAAACTTTTTAAAGGATAAAAAGTTGTATTAGCTTAAACAGTGGTGTGTTAAAATGGGGTCTATGTTCAGTTATCAAAGTGAAAAATTGCCAATTGGCATTACATCGAAAATGGCATTCAGCACACTCATCATGTGGGGGCCTATACTGCACACCCCCCCTGCCAATTATATATATCAACCCCAACACTGCACTACAGTGGGGAAAGGGCAAATTTCCTGATCCCTACCATAATGCAATGTTACTTGAATGATTCGATGAACAGCAGGTTTGATGAAACATGCCGATCGATACTTTTTCCATTCAATGACTGAACACAGACACATTAAAGTTTAGTAATTTAGTACTATTTATCTGCTACTGCACATGGATGCCTTGCCTGAAAGCAATAGTTTAAAGTTCATCACAACTCATGCAGCTTTTGAGCAGCAAATAACTACCCTCTAAACTAGAATAATTAGAGGAATCATATTGAAATATGTAACATAAGAAGTTATGGTGTTCCAGAGGGATTTGGGAGTGGAGGTTAACTGCCTGAAGTATGCTGAACTCATCCCTGATGAAATAATAAGTGAGACCTAGCTTATACTCCATGGCATTGAGTTTACAGCTGTCTAACTCATCATTCCAGCAGCCCTGTTATAAGGCCTTACTGCAGATTTACTCTATCTGAACTATGATAAAAACATGAGATTCTGTAAAAATCTTGGTCTGTTGGGAAAATGAAACTAGATGACTATATGTCTTTCACTTCAGTCAAAATTAACACCAAGTACAGCACCACTTTGAACAGAGGATTTAGTAACATCTTCAGACTTGACCACTGTCAAGAAGGTTGTATTTTAAGTTATTTTTGCTATCAGTTTCAAAATGGTTGCATATTTAGATTGCCTTGACTTACTTTCATGTAATGTTCAGAGAATTATATCACATTTTATTTATTAAAGATAATTTGATGATCCAGGTAAATTTAAATATAAAATTCATTTTCCCAACAGACCAAGATTTTTACAGAATCTCATGTTTTTAATATAGTTCAGATAGAGTAAATCTGCAGTAAGCTTATTAGCCCATACAAAAACCTAACAACCCTACGATCTGCCAATAGAATACTAGTATCTACCTTAAAAGCCAACAACAAGTCTGGGGACTGACTGCCTGTTCACTAACTCTGTTGGTAACATTTGGAACAAGCGTCCAACTGAACTAACATCCCTTTCATCCACTCCACTGTTTAAAAAGCAACTAAGAATCCTTCTAAACTCACAATGGTTATGCCTTTGCACTAATCCTGACTGACTGTATTCACCTCATCCATGACCACCTCTGATGGCTATTATACCTCTCGCTGTTGCTTTGTTTTTTTCTCTCTGTTAATCTACTAAAGAAATACACTTCCTATGGTACCAGTAGGCTGACATGTGTCAGGAATTTGATATAGAGGAACTTGAGCAGGAAGGACTGAAAAAAAAAAAAAAAAAAACACCCTAAACAGTTTTTTTTTTTTTTGTATATGTTTTGTATAACTAGTTATGGCTTGTATATTGCTTAGCATGTAATCACTTTGTAATTTTTTAGTAATGTCTTGGAGCTTTTCTCCTCGGGGCTCCGCTCAAAATGGACATATATCCAGTCGGACTATCCCGGTCAACAAATGTAAAATAAAATAAAAATAAAATTATACTAGAGCACTGCCCTGTGAAATATCTTTTGCTGTGTTGGTTAATTCAAGGACATTACAGCAGTTGATTTTTGAATGCTAATTAAATATTTCAATGTCATTATTATGACACAATATTTAAAAAGATTGACAGTTTAAATTTTACACAAAAAAAAGCCTTTTCGCACTTGATATTATGACAGTATATATGTACATTTTTATTAGCTTCAAATGTTCAACCTAATGAGAACTGATAGTTATACATTTTCTTTAAACTGAATGTTTTGGCACTGATGCAATTTTTCATTTTGTTTGTGACTATACTAACTGACATAAAATTTGTAAAATTTTACACAGATAACTTCAAATGCTAGTTTAATGTGGAAGAATTTGTAAACTACCAGTATATTGAAAATCATTGTATTTATTTTCCAAAAATGAGTTTTTTTATAAATAAAAGTGGGTGTATGATTCTTCCACTGGATGTTGGGATAGGCTTCTCTCTGAAAAGTTAACTTTTTTGTATATGTGAGTTTGCAGTAAAGGTCTTTTCAATACTGCACCTCATTGTCAGTATTCAAATGACTGAGGTTTGTAAAACCAATATATATCTATATCTATTTGGCCTTAACTACAAAGGACTATATCTCTATATAATGCTTTCAAATTTCCTCTTTTGTAACCACATTATAGGAAACCTCCACCTTATAACTAAAAACATGCATTTTTTACTATATCTTTGTTTTTGAGGTATTTTAACACCTCAAAATCACTCTGAGTGTTTCTTATAGAATTTTAATGTTTTCCACAAAATGTCTGCCAATGGGGCTTGACATATCAATGTGATCTTGTTTTTCTTCAAGCCTTTCTCTTTCCCATAATCCATTTCAAGTCTGCTTTATATAAGTCATGGTAGACATAAGGAAATAGTGGTGTATTACTGTGCCATTGACATATAATGGGATTAGTGTCAGTCACTGTCATCTTATATACCTTCTGTAACAGGACTGGTTCTTTTATTTCTTGAATGAAACCTCATTTGTGTGTGTCTCAGAGCTTAGTTTACAGTATACCGAGTTATATAGATGCAACCAAAAAAAGAATAAATTGCAGGCCTTTGTTCAAAGTATCTTTTTGAAGTCCAAAATGAATTGACAGTCCCTTCCTTTTCCACTTTTCATAAGGTGTGAAAACTATCACTGCACTGAGGGATCTTTGCAGTTTCATGTATAAGTGATAGCTGCTATTGTAAAGGAAAAGAAAGGATTTGAAAACAGTTCTGTTCCCCTGTGCCAGCAGTGGAAAATTTTTTATTTACTTATATATATTTAAATTTGTTTTCTAAATAAAGTTGTATACTTTTTCCCCCCTTACTAATAATGTCTATAACAATGCATGACCAACTTTCTATTCTTTAACTTTGGGTAACTACTTTTTTCAAGATACAAATGTCTTGTGGCATTATAATTTCTATATTTTCTTGTTATTCTGCTCATACAGTGATTTTTTTAAAGTAAAGGAAAATCACTCCTCTACAAACCTGACTCCTTGATAATAACACATTATTCTATTACCCAGTCTGAAGATGTTTTTTTTGAGGGTGGGGGGTTGAATATTGTAGGAAATTCTTTACCAGTAGCATTTGGTTTATAACTAATGATCTGATATTATTAATCCTCGTCCATTCCATATGTATGAGTATCGGGTCTGAGCTCGGAACCAAGCCGGCCATTTTCCAAGCTCGCTTCAGCTTCAAACTCTCGAGCTAAACTCTTATCCACAATTCCCCTCTCCCTGTTATCTCAGATTTCATTTGCTGCGTTGCCATCCGGTCATGTCAAGCTACTTCTCTTCAGCTAAGTACAGTCAATTGTTGTTTAATTGCTTTACAAATTACTTTTCTGTCAGAAAAGTTGATATTTTATTGTCTCTTGCCCTATCGCATCTAGCGTTCATAATTTCCTCAGGTTTTTTTTCTGTCCTTTACTTACCCTTTTTACCACGAGGTAATTTCTCCTTACCATCGTTGGTAATCCCTTTCCCTTTCTCTTTCATACCTTCGGGTACTCTCTTGTACCAATGTTGGTATTTTTCTTTTTGTTAATATGGCAGATAAAAAGGGTAGTCCGGGGTTTAAGCAGTGTTCTGATTGTGGGCACAAACTGCCTACTTCTGATGCACACTCTTTATGTGTTTATTGTTTGGGAGCTTCCCATTTATCTGTTGAACCACCTTGTACTATATGTGAAAACTTTTCTAATAGAACTTTGTTAGAAAGGAAAAAATATGTTGATACTAAAGGACTTCTAAAATCTCCCTTTTCAGAGGCTATTTCTGGGTCAGAGGTCTCAACCCCACCTAAAGCCCATAAGAAAATGGATGTTTCTACTAAGGCTAAATCCTTGCCTTCATCCCCGACTGGGGACTCTCACCAACCAAAATCTAAAAAGGCTAAACTTTCGGCTCCGGAGCTCTCTCAGTCAGCCCCAGTGCTTTTGGTGCCCAGACCTTTGGCAACGAGGCCTTCGACTCCATTAGTGATTTCGGCTCCGTCCTCTCCTGCAGCCTTCTACATATCAGCATCAAGGGGCTCCTCAGTTCAGACCTTTAACACTTTATCGGCACCGACTGTTCATTCGGCGCAGATCTTGACTACGTCGGCTCCGAGATCTTCCTTGGAACCGAGGCCTTTATTACTGACTCTAGTTTTGTCGGTTCCAGTTTCGCCACCTACAACCACTTCGGTACCAATCCCTGTGTCGGTGCAGGCAATGATATCGGCACTGATTTCTTCAGTGCAGACTACAGTAGTTCAGTCTTTCTCTGCACCATTGTCCTCAGTGCGGTCAGATGAGATGGGCACCGAGTCTGCCTCCCGTGTGGACAGGCCTGTTTCTCCCTCAGTTTCTGTGAGGTCCACTAGAAGTCTATGATGCTTTGCATCTTGTGAGCCAGGCATTCTTGACCAGAGGTATTCCACCCCCCAGGAACTATCCTTCCTTGGGAGGTGATCACCCATCTCCAAAGACACCTTCTTATTCTCCTCCTCCTTCATTGCCTTTGAAGTCTATGGATATAGTACAGCCTTCCCCTTCTGTGGTTCCCTTTATGGATCTCACTAAGGAATTGCAGTTGCCTTCATGGCAGGATAGTTTTGCTACAACCCAAGATGTCAGCTGTGACACGCATAGCTTGCTGCTTCACAGCCATCCAGGGACTCTGAGATGGCAGGCTGAGCCACTTAGGGGAGGAATGCCCCCTGTCCTTGACATACACTCCTCTCTGGGTGGACCAGCCTTCCAACTGATGGAGAAGGCTTTTGCTGCTGCTGGTGATACTGGACTGTCTATACCTCTGCCCTCCTCTGGTACACTGGTTTCACAACTCGCACTTAGCGGACAGACTCAGCAGGTGCATTCTGCAACCTCACGAGTGGTCCCTGAATCCCTTGATAGCAGTGGAGATCTTCCACCACTGGGGCCATCCTTGCTGCGACCTCTTTGCATCCCCGGCCAACTACAAATGCAGCAACTACTTTGCCCTGATTCCCCCTCTGGGACAGTCACCCAGGGATGCTCTAGTCCACGACTGGCCCGCGGGTCTTCTCTGCGCATTTCCACCCTTTCCTCTCATTCCCCAGTTTCTGAAGAAAGCCCGGCATTTGAAGAGCAAGGTAATCCTCATAGCACCATATTGGCCGCGACAGATTTGGTTCCACTTCTTTGGCCTCACCTACTAGATCGACCATGGATTCTCCATCCAACCCCGGAGTTGATCTCACATCCACAGAACCTGATTCATCCCAACTTGAACAGCCTGAAGCTCACGGCTTGGCTACTCCAGTTCCCTTGATTGCCAGGCAGAATGATCTTTTTTTACCAGAACATGATATTCTCATTGCTTCTCATAAGTCTTCGACTAGAATTACTTATCTGAACAAGTGGAAAAGATTTACCTGTTGGCTGAAAGATAAACAAGTAGACCCTTTTTCAGCACCAGTGTCGATAATACTAGACTATCTGGCCGACCTGTTTCAATCGGGTCTATTGGCCTCTACCATTAGAGTTCATTTGGCTGCAATTTCTAATTTTGATGAGGGTGTCCAAGATTCCTTTCTTATGTCCCATAAATTGTTCAAGACCTTCATAAAAGGTGTGAATCATCTGAAGCCACCTTTTAGAGAACCTATTCAACCATGGGATTTATCATTAGTTCTACAAGCTCTGACAATGGCACCTTTTGAACCAGTCTCTTCTTACGACCTCAAGTATTTGTCAAGGAAAACCTTGTTTTTGGTTGCTATTACTTCTGCCGGATGTATTTCTGAACTTCAAGCTTTATGTATCAAGAGTCCATACTTGATTTATCATAGAGATAGAGTGTCTCTGAGAACGAATCTGTCATTTCTGCCTAAAGTGATCTCTGAAATGTCCATTAATCAAGCCATTGAATTGCCAGTTTTCTTCCCCAACCATTCAAACAGAGGAGAGTATTGCCTACATACCCTTGATATACACAGGCAAATCTGTTTTTACCTTAACAGGACTAAACCCTTTCGTAAATCTGACCAGTTATTTTTGGCCTTTTCTGGATCTAGATTAGGATCAACTGTTGCTAAGGTCACATTAGCTAGATGGTTGAAGGACTGTGTGACCTTTATTTACACACAATGTAATATCTCGTTGCTTACTACCATGAAAGCTCATTCAACAAGGTTGGTGGCAACTTCTGCTGCCTTCCATGCCAGGGCTTCTTTATATGGCATCTGTGCAGCTGCAACTTGGGCTACTCCTCATACCTTCATCAATCATTACAAATTGGATTTGGCCTCCAGGGGAAGAGCATCTTTTGGTTCTATGGTGCTCAGGAATGTCCTTCCATGAGAGCCTCTCAGGAATAGAGGTAGCTGGGGACTCTGTCCCATATGTAAGGAATGAACGAGGATTAACAATATCAGATAAAGAAGTTATGTCTTACCATAACGTTCCATCTGTGTTGTTGATCCTCGTTCAGTCATTACAACCCTCCCTCCTTCCCCCTCTTGTGGTTTCTAGTGGATCTCACCATCCAGTTCTCTTAGGTTATGTGACCAGAGGTAGCCTTTACCTTCTTTAACTTGCAAACTCAATATGAGGTAACAGGGAGAGGGGAACTGTGGGTAAGAGTTTAGCTCGAGAGTTTGAAGCTGATGCAAGCTTGGAAAATGGCCGGCTCAGTTCCGAGCTCGGAACCGATACCTATATGTAATGACTGAACGAGGATCAACAATAAAGATGGAACGTTATGGTAAGACTTAACTTCGTTTTCTGTTCTCCTTACTATGGTGTTCTGTAATTCAACAGCCAAATGCTGCCAACTTTACATTCTTTACCTTGGATTGCAGCACAGATGCCTTCTAGCATTATGTTCTTCTCTTTTAATGCTATTCTTCTCATTAACTGATTTGTTAGTGTATAACACAGTCATTCGTCAACAAAACTGACTCCTTGATAATGACGCAAGTACTACTTATGCACTGGGCTCTGTAAGGCATAGAAATTACTCTGTGTACTTTAGCAGGAAACTGCCCTTTTGATGGTTACAATCATCAGTGAATTAAGGCATTCAACACCCCATTCCTGTTCCACTAACTGAACTTGGGGTGTCTTGGAGTAAGTGCAGAGGACTACATTTTGCTTTATGTGCTAAGAGTACATGGCTTGAATCTTTCCATCTTCATTTTCCTACTGTGTGACCTTCAGCAAGTCACTTAATCAGGCAGTGCTTTGGGGCTATTGGGAATTTGGGCTAGACCCCCAATGGTTTCCTGGACTGTATGCGTAGAAACTTTGCATAAATCTATGCCCCTATCCTTTTATTCCTCTTTTTGGTACACATCACAACTATCATGGTACTGTTTGTATGTTATACTTCAGTCTGGTATTAGATATAGTGGCTGTGGGTTTCAATAAGTGTCCAAAGAAATTCATAGCTTTTCACTCATTTAAATCTTTTCAGTAATATTTTCCCAGTCATACCTGCAGTGGTGATTTGTTTACTGTACCAACCATTTCTTTTTTGCAATATCTTTTCCTGCTCCAGTCCATTTTCAGCCCACTTCCAACAATTGACGCTACCAAATTACATTATCTACTATGTTCTCTTGCTTAAGTATTCGTTTACATTTGTTTGTCAACTGTATATGTTTGCCCTTTGCATGGTTTCCCCAGTTTACTGTCTGCCAAGCAGTTCTGTAATCATCACATATATAATGATGTGCATAGCGATTTTAGTAACACTTACTGCTACTAATGACGGCACTGACTAGCCACTAATCTGTGTACCAATCCTTCTCTGGAAGGATGTCACACAAAAGCATAAAATACCTTCTTATAAAAAGTATCAATGCACCTAGTTGATAGGGTTGCCACCTGTCTCACGTCCTGCACAGAAGTCCTTATTTGAACAGTTCTATCCTACTGGGGGTGGGGGGCATGACAATGGTAAATGTGTTAATACTTTACAAGAATTACAGAAAAATATTTTCTGACTTTTCTCTGAATGTCACAGATATCTTTGATACTACATTTAAGTTATCATAATATATAAAGTAGCACACTCAACCAACATTTAAAGTTTAAAGCTTAGCATTTCAATACTGTGATGCTGCTTATGTAAATGTATCAGAAAAGGTGAAAACTGCCATTGAACTATTGACTGATCTAACTGCTCTGTTTTGCTATGAAAGACATGGCTACATTGGAAGCAGCTGTGAATCAGTGTAAGTTTGCTTCCTTTCTGCAATAAAGACAGTGGAAAACAGATTCACACCTCTCTGGCATTTTATAGCAGCTGATGAGCTCCTGACATCAGCAAGACTAATTACTCATCGAAGATTGTCAGCAGTACCTGACAGGATAAACTATAGACTTCTCTGTCTGTCTGTGGTATGTCATGCACTTTGTATTTTCTAGTACCTGTGTATTTTATAGCATAGGCTAGATTCAGATTTGCTGAATCTAGACTGCTTGGCATTATCTGAGCACTAAAACCAGGCATCTTACATTCAGAGGGCCCCCTGGACCCTTGTGACAGAAGAGTGTAAAAAAGGACCCATCTGAGTTGGAGATTGTTGGAATAAGGCTCAGTATTGAGCATTTCCTTTGGCCAGCTTGCTTGAAAATTGCTTAACTTGTTTTAAAAAAGGGTTTTCACAGTTGCTACTTAAGCCCCGCATGTGCGTGGGTTTGCACCTGTTTTAACACAGCTCCACAGAGTCTGGCGACCAGCCACTGCTCTACTATCTTCATCTGAGCAATCCGAGGCCTCTTTGCACATAGCGCACCTTTGAGCAGCACTGCGCAGTGGAGGTAACCATTGGCGGTTATAGATGCAAAAGCTAAAGTAGATTTATTTTCCCTTAGAAGCTGCCCATGCCCCAACTGCGGAGTCCCTTAAATTGTGCTTAGCTGCTTGAAGAGCACCTCTTTTCAGCTTTCTATAGCATTTGCCACTTAACTGAAATCTCCTAATTGCTAATAGTCTTGTACACCTTGTGAACCCCATTAGTATAGACCCAGCATTAAGCCCCCAATTAAACCACATCCTTTATCATTAAAGTAAGCAAATTTACAACTAGTATTATGGATGGTCAGTTTTCCTCCATTTATCCTGCCAGCCTGATTGACATGGGTATCCTGAGGCAGTGTAGCAATTGCCTCATGTACACCGACAACCCACTACTCCTAAACCACTCAAGCTCAGTTTGTGAGAGATGCATATACAGTAAGAATTTAGAATCCTTGCTCTCTCGTTCACAGAACAGTGACACTGAACAGGTTGTCAGCCCACACACTATGCCTCCTGCACAAACCATGGTCTCAACACACAAACCATCATACGCAGAGGTACTGACCAGACATTTACCTAAACATGACACCTCCAAAACACAAACATGCTACTCCTAATACAGTATCTACAACACTCAATACACATAAAACCAGAAACACAAGTGTTTCACCAAACAAGCTCCTAAGGCAAAGCACATCTAAATCAAATTTGCTGGTCACGGGTGACTCCATAGTGAGACACACAGATGTCCCACTCACCAGACTGGACAAGGAGAAGGTTATGGCCAGCTGTCTGTTGAGTGCCAGGATCCACCAGAAAACACACGCACTCAAGTCTGTCCACAACAAATACCATTATGATTCAGTCATAGTTCATGTTGGTGTGAAAGACTTCAGATTTACCTCTCTGGACTATATGAAGAGAGACATGATTGAGCTCTCTGAATATATGTCTCAGGCAGGTATTTCCCTAGCCTTGAGCAGCACTACTTTCACCTAAGATGATACCACAATACAGTATAAACAGAAAATAATTGACTTCAACCATTGGATTAGTTTCTGGTGTCATTCTAAGGGGATCCATTACCTGTCATCCCAGATGACATGGTAGACAGACCATGCTGCTTTGCCAGAGATGGTCTTCATCTGTCACCTCTGCACTTTTGGTTACTGGCTATGGCTCTTGCTTTCCCCATAGTGCTTCTTTTAGGCAATGCCACAACAACAAAATTTCTGATGTGAAAATATCTTCAAAAAGCAACCTCAAGGTTAAGCTGCTACATGCTAGGAGTCTAAACCAAAAACTGCCCTCACTGGAAGCAGCTCTCATCTCAGAAGATGCTGACATCTGTGCAGTCACTGAAACTTGGTTTAAGGCCACGGAAAGCACCCCGACCATACGGGGTTATAATGCCATCCACACATTCAGACCACAAACTGAAACTGCAAGAACTAAAGAAGGTGGAGTATCAATATTCATCAAAGATAAATACACCTCTAGATTGATTAAACAAAATATCCAAAAGTCAAGCTTCACTTGAGTAACCCGCATGTGTGGCCTCAACCTGGTCTGTGATATCAGTAGTACTTGTTGGCAGGACAGATTTGTGTCCAGAGACTCCCTCATCTATGGAAGAGACTCCCTCTCCACATCAAGCAGAGAACCTCTTTACCCCTCTTTAAGCATAACCTTTGATAACTGCATGGAAAACAGAAAATATACCTCTGGGATTCCACCCATGTCCCTGCTGGACAGGGGCATTGTGTGCTGATTTGTCTAAACATGGGCTAAACTCTTGGCTATGCTTATAAGGGCCTCAGGGCCAATAGCCTAGTAACCTCCTATGATCCTATGAAACAATTCCCTTGATCTAATCCAGGTCCATTTGACTGTAGGTAAGACCCCTCTCCAAGTTATTGCCATTTTTAAGACCCCCCTCCATGAAGCAGGATATCCACACTGCATACTTAGATCTACTTCAATCGCTCAAGAAACAAGAAAACACCCTGATTTTAGGTGACTTCAACTACCTATCCATAGATTCGGTAAATTATACATGAACTAACACACTTGCCCAAAGGTTCTTGAAGTTCATGAATCGCAATGCCCTGGATCAGTTGGGTGACACCCCATAAGGGGCCTAAACATTCTGGATCTGGTGCTCACTAACATGGGTGATTGTTGTACCATCCTATGCGTGTGGCCCTCCCTAGTAAGCTCTGATCATAAATCAGTCTCATTTGAAGTAACAATAACATCTGACCCCCCATTAGCAGCAACTAAACTAAAAAATCTTCTCCAAAGCCAATTGCAACCTAATACATGATGGCATTAATAGCTCCGGATCCCCTGCCTTCACTGATAACATGGACAGCTATACTGGGATTTACACCAAATCCTTTTATAAGCATTTCTATAAATGCATTGGCATAGTTGGACCTGATAGGACCAAAACAAGATCCTCAAGAAAGAACAAACCTGCCTGGTGGACATCCCCCATTAAAAGGTCATATAATAAGTGAAAGAAATTGCTGTCCAAGAGCAGACAGGAATGGTCTCTGAATTGGAAGCATTCCCTCCTTGACTTAAACAAGCAAATAAGACACTCTGTAAGGGATTCTAAAGCAACTATGAATTTAAATTAGCCTCCTTCACTAAGGATAAACATAAGGTCTTCCTTAGCTATGTCAGAAACTTAAAGGAAAACCCCAGATCTGGTCATAACTGCTTGGTAATGGCACCACATATACTGAACCCACAGAAATAGCCAACCTGCTAGCTGAGAGGTTCAGTAAAAATTTCTCCCCCTGTCCCTGCCACATTTCCCCCAGAGCATCCCTAGCACCTGCCCACCACCCAGTATTTCATAGGTTCATAGGTGTGTACTAGGCTAATGGCCCTGGAACCTTTACAAGCCTAGCCCATAGGATTACCCTGGCGTAGTGCCATCCAATCTTAATTCCCAGTGCCTCTGTTGAGTAGTGCCACTGGAGTGATCCCCGGGGTGAATTTTCTATTTCCCATTGAGTTATCAAGATTTTTCTTGAAGAGGGCCAGTGAGGTGCTATGTTTGACATGTACGGGAAGTCTATTCCATAGCATGGGCAGTCTCTGGGTTATGAACCTGTCCCTCCAGCATGTTCTGTTAATTGTAGTAATGAGGTTGAGTTCTCTGGAGCATGTGGTGCGGAGGGACTGGAATTTCTTTAGATGTAGCATGTCTAACAGAGCTGGGTCAGACATGGCTTTGTAAGTCAAGCAGAGATATCCTCTAAGTAGGCAATATGAGACAGACAATAGTTTTAGTTTTTTGAGTCTGTCCATATAGGACAAGTGTTTAAGGCCTAGGATCTTCTTTATGGGGTACTTTTGCGGCCTCTCCAGTTGTTGCAAGTGTTTAGTGAGGAACATGCCAAATGGGGCATTGTACTCAATGATTGGCCTAATGAGGGAAGAGTAGAGGGAGACAATGACCTCTTTCTTCCTAGATGCAAAACCCTTGGTAATGAGATGTGCCACATAGAAGGCCTTTTTGACCACAGTGGTAATGTGATGGTCAAAAGAGAGATTGCTGTCAACCTGTGTTCTCAGATCTCTTATAACGCCTTCTGTGTTCAGTGGACTACCATCGATGTGGTAATTCATGGGAACTGGGTTTTTCCCAAAGGGGATGACAACACATTTTTTGGCATTGAGCTTAAGGCCATGGTTCTGACACCAGTGGTTGGTCTTAGTGGGGCCTTTCTGTAGGATGTGAACATCACTTGGGGAGTTAATAATGGCTCCCAACTTGCAATTGTCTGTGAACTTTGTCAGACAGAGTCCCTTCATATTGGCCTGGACTTCTGAGAAGTAGATACCAAACAGGAGAGGACCCATCAGGACTGATCTCTGTGGGACTCCACTTGTGACTGGTCAGCAGTCTGACTTGGAGTCAGCTACTTTCATACTGTGGGTTCTATCTGTTAGCCAGTTTGCAACCTACCTAGTGATATAGGGGTTGATGCCTAGCTTAGTGAGTTTTTCTATGATTCCTGAGTGAGGAATGGTATCAAAGGCGTTGGCCATCTCAAGGTATGAACCACCTTGCCTTCATCCACAGCTCTGGTGACTGACTCAAAGAAGCTGACCAAGTTGAGCAGGCATGATCTACCCTTCACAAGACCAAACTGTGTGGGATCCAAAGTTTGGAGATTCCCTAGATCCTTGTTTATTAGGTCCATGATGATGTGTTCCATAGCTTTGCATATCAGACTTGTTAGGCTAATGGGGCGATAGTTCCCAGGGTCTGTAGTTGCTCCTCCTTTGTGGAGAGGGATGACTATAGCAGTGCACCATTCGGTAGGGACAAAGCTTGAGGTGAGGCTGTGATTCAACAGGGCACACAGGTGAGGTGCCAGTTCACTCTGTAGTTCATGTAGAACACAGCCAGGGATATTGTCAGGTCCCATAGAAGCTGTATTCTTGGCCTTGGACCGTGCTCCAAGCAGCAGGTTGTAAATGCTCTCTCCAAAGCCAAAAACACAGCCTCTGTGGAGCCTGATAATATCCCAGGCTGCATTCTAAATAGATTAAAACAGAAACTAGCTGCACCACTGGGTACTCATTTTAACCACAGTTTAAGCACTGGTTTTGTATTTGCAGAATGGAAAACAACAACTGACATCCTATTACATAAAGGAGGTGCCTCCACTGTCCCTGGGAACTATAGACCCATAAGCCTGACCAGCCTAATCTGTAAGGTTATGGAAGGAATAATCATGGACCTTATCAACAAAGATATAGGAGACTTCCAAATGCTCGACCCAACCCAGTTTCACTTCATTAAAGGGATATCCTGCCTCCTGAACTTGGTGAACTTCTTTGAGACAGTCATCAAAGCCCTGAATGAAGGAAAATCCATGCATACAGCCTACCTGAACCTGGCCAAGGCCTTTGACATTATTCACTCAGGCATCATTGATAAACTCACCCAGCTGGAGATCAACCTGTATATTGTCAGGTGGGTTGCAAACTGGCTCACCAATAGACCACACACAGTCAAAATAGGTAACTCTACCTCCACCAGCAGACCCATAACCAGTGGTGTTCCAGAGGGATCAGTGCTGGGGCCTCTATTGTTTAGAATCTACTTCTCTGATGTGCAGACTAAAACAAAAGGCCTATGGCTGACAAAGTTTGCTGATGATTGCAAACTGGGTGCAGTCATTGAGTCCCCAAATGATGTCAACACCCTACAAGAGGGACTTACACAGACAAATGAGTGGGGACAATGTCATGGGCTAAAACTCAATGCAAAAAATTAAGTATCATCCCCTTTGGCAAGGACAACATTCCTGCAGATTACCACTTCAGTAACAACACCCTAAGTGTGCAATCAGTGCTGAGAGATTTGGGCACACAGGTTGACAGCAACCTTTCCTTTGACTACCAGGTCTCCATACTGGTAAGAAAAGTTTTCTACATTGCTCACCTCATATGTAAGGGCATTGCATCCAGAACAGAAGAGGTTATATCCCCCTGTACTCCTCACTCATCAGGCCAATAACAGAGTACAATGCAACCTTTGGTATGTTCTTTACCAGGCATCTGCACTGACAGACTGAAATCACTGCCACTATAGTCTGTGTCTTACAGATTACTCAGAGCTAACCTCCACCTTGCATATAAAGCAATCTCAGATCCTGCTCTAATGGAAATGCTGCATATTCATAAATCAAATGGTATAAGATGCATTTGCTCTAGGGACCTCAACCTAGTATGTGACATCAACAGGATAAGCTGGAGCGACAGATATGTCTCACAGAGGTTAACTCTCCTCTGTAACAAACTTCCAGTTCAGGTGAAACAAAGTCCCTTGCTGTAATTTGTATCATTGGATGGGAAACCTCAAATTCACCTGGGAGTTTCACCTGTGTCCCTCTTAGACAGGGGTAGTAATTGTTGACTTAGTTCTGCTTAATACCGTGATATTCTTGGGAACAGGGGTTGTACTTGGCTAGGCTTGTAAGGGCTTTAGGGCCATTAGCCTAGTAACCTCCTATGATCCTATGTGAATACACATTCCTCTGCAAGATATGTGAGAAGTTAAGCTTAAAAAAAAAAAAAGGTGAGAGGGCCTTGCCTTCCTTTGATTCCAATGCAAGGAAATGAAAGTTTTATAAAGTACAAGCACATTTCTGGTACCTACAAAATAATGGAAGCATATTGTGGGGAGAAAAGAAACCTAATGGTTGAGTTAAACTGCAGGAGAAGGTAAAGTTTTCCTTTAAAGAAGTCTTTATTATTCAAAAGTTTTTCCTCTTTAGCACTAACCTGCTGCTTAGAATTCTTCATTGTCGAGTCTTTCTATTTTATCTTGACATAAAGTTTAGAATTCTGCTCAGGTTGTAAATTTTCCATATTTCCTAGCATCATTTCTTTGGAATTCACCCTTTAGGTAAGTGAGTCCTTATGTTCAGTTCTACTAGTTGCTCCTACTCCCAGCTCTGCAACACTTTCAGGTTAGAATGATATTACTACCCCCCTGCTTTGTAATAAATTCACGCTGCAATATTTTACTATGTAACTCCCTCCTACTAGCTCTGTTTCTGTTGGGTGCTCTGCAATCAGTATATAACAAATCTCTTGAAGTGGTGCAGACCCTTTTTCTCTCTGTAACCTTAGCCAAGCTATAGTACATTTGTGGATTTCTAAGACTAGTTTTTGATCTTTCTTGACTCCTATAGGCTTCTTGGTGTGTGTCTGGTGGCTGCTTCTCCTTTTTTTAGGTTATGTACAGGTAAATCTGCAGGCTTAGTCACTTGGTGGTCCCCCTAGCCACAATGCTACTGTGGTACATTAAAATGGTTACCTTCTTCCCGTTACCTTTATAAATTTTAAATTGGGGAAAATCTTTCTTTGTCTTCACGTCATGTGATAAATTGAGAACTACATCAAAAGAATGAAGTACATTTCAAATGACAGACTGTATTTCTATTTGAGTAGCTGGACACTGCCTCCTATCTCCATGAATGTAGACCACTTTAAGTATTTTTATTATCTTCTTTTTACAAACATACTCCAAGTTTATAAGCAACACCACATGAGACCAATAGTCACTGCAGCTTCCTGCCACCTATTAAGAAACTGCATTTAACTTTGTAGCAACACAATAGCAAAAGCAAGACTCTGCTATTCTTGCAGAAAATGTATCGCACCCCATAGGCTCAATATCATTAGTAGTATGCTGGTCAGTACTTAAAGGTTTCAGGGGGTATAACAGTGTTACATTTACTAGTACAAATCTATCTATATTACCCCTTTTCCTCATGTAAGATGTAGTGGGCGAGTTCAGAAACTGTGCTTAATAAAGCAAAACTTCATAGGTTCATAGGTAGGTACTAGGCTATCGGCCCTGGGGCCTATATAAGTATATCCAAAAAGGTACCCTGGCTTTTGCCACCCAAGAAAATTATTTTCCTGTGCCCCTGTTGAGCAGAGCCACAGAAGTGATGCCCGGGGTGAATTTCCTATCACCCATCCAATCATCAAGATTTTTCTTGAAGAGTGCTAATGAGGAACTTTGTTTGATATAGATAGGTAGTTTGTTCCAGAGTATGGGAAGTCTCTGGGACAGGAATCTATCCCTCCAGCATGTTCTGTTTATTGTGGTGACAAGGTTTAGGTCCCAAGAGCATGTAGCTTGGAGGGATTGGGATTTCTTTACGTGGAGCATGTCCAACAGCTCTCGGTTTGACATAGATTTGTATGTTAGGCAGAGATCGCCTCTGAGAAAGGGATATGCAACAGAGTAAACTGGAGTTTTTTGAGACAGTCTACGTAGGGCATCTGTTTGAGGCTGGTAATCCTCTTTGTGAAGTATTTCTGTGGCCTTTCCAGTTGTTGTAGATGTCTTGTGAGGTACATACCAAAAGGGGTGCTGTATTCTATAATGGGTCTAATGAGTGTTGAGTAGAGAGGAACAATGACCTCTTTTTTCCTGGATGAGAAAGATTTTGTGATGAGGTGTGCTACGTAGAAGGATTTCCTGACTACTGTGGCAATGTGATTATCAAAGGAGAGACTACTGTCCCCCTGTGTCTCAAGGTCTCTTATCACACTTTCGGTATTAAGTAGACTACCGCCTATGTGGTAGTTCATGGGTACAGAGTTTTTACCAAAAGGAATGACAATGCACTTTTTGGCACTGAGCTTGAGGCCATGGCTTTGACACCAGGCATCTGTCTCAGTGAGGCCCTTTTGTAGGATGTCCACATCATTAGGAGTTTTGATTATGGCTCCTAGTTTGCAGTCATCTGTGAACTTCATTAGCCAAAGACCTTCTGTCTTAGACTGTACTTCAGAGAAGTAGACACCAAACAGGAGAGGACCCAGGACTGAACCCTGTGGTACTCCAGTTGTCACTGGTCTGAAGTCGGAATTAGAGTCTGCTATTTTCACAGTGTGGGTTCTGAAAGTGAGCCAGTTGGCAACTCATCTTGTGACATAGGGATTTATACCTAGTTTAGTGAGTTTATCTATAATTCCAGAGTGGGGTATGGTGTTGACAGCCTTGGCGAGATCTAGATAGGCTGTGTGAACCACCTTACCCTCATCTACAGCTTTGGTGACCACTTCAAAGAAGTCTATCAGGTTTAGGAGACATGATCTGCCTTTTACAAACCCGAACTGGGTGGAGTCCAGAGGTTGGAGATTACCAATGTCATTGTTTATAAGTTCCATAATGATACATTCCATAGCCTTGCAGACCAGGCTCATCAGGCTAAGGCGGTGGTAGTTCCTGGGGTCCGTGGTGGCTCCCCCTTTGTGGAGTGAGATAACCGTCACTGTGTGTCATTCAATGGGCACAAAGCCTGAGGTTAGGCTATGATTGAACATGGTACTTAGGTGGGGTGCCAGTTCATTCTGTAGTTCATGTAGAAGCAACCTGGGAAGTTGTCAGGTCCCATGGATGCTGTGTTCTTGGCTTTGGAGAGTGTGTTTTTTACCTGTGCAGCCGTGATTACAGAAACTTTGCATTCTTCTGGTATAGAGATGGGCCCTTTAGGGGGCGAGAGGGGGGTAAAGTTAGCACTGAACCTATCTGCCAGGATGTTGGCAATATCAGTTGATTTTATATATTTAGTGCCATTGTGCTGTAACTCAGAGCATATTTGTGTGTTGCCAATGAGATTCTTGACATAGCTATAGAATGCTTTGTGGTTGTCTTTAGAATCAGTGGCAATTTTGTTTTCGTAACTAGCTTTGGAGGATATTATGAGGGATCTTAGTTTCTTACTGAGGATGACCAGGGAGTTCCTCCAATCATGGGATTTTACTCTTTTTTTGCAACAGTTTCTTTCTTCTGTTGTAGAGTTTGTTTATGGCAGGGGACCACCAGATCGGCTTCCATTTTTTGGGGGATAGCATCTTGGATCTGTTATGGAATGCACGATCCATGCACTCGTGTAAGTACTTATAAAGTACATTTGTGTAGGATTCAGCAGTCATACCTCTATTGTCCATCTGCATGGGTGTCGTGAAGTTTACCACTTCTGTCTTAAGACGCGTGAAGTTGGCTTTGGAGAAATTTTTTTACTGTGGTTTCCCTAATGGGGTGGGGGGGTGGGGGCGGGATGTGGATGTCTAGGGTGATTAGCTTGTGGTCGGATCTTACTAACAAGGAATTGACGTCTGGTCTGGAACACCAGTTGCCCATGCTGGTAATGACCAGGTCTAGGATATTGCTGCCCCTGGTGGGGGTTTGGATATGTTGATCCAAGGCATTGGAATTTATGAATTGCAGAAAACGTTGAGCAAAAGAGTTGGTACATGAGTAGTTTTCCAAGTTAATGGTGGGGTAGTTGAAATCACCCATTATTAGGGTGTTAGGTTGTACCCTAATATTTTCCAGTCTATCAAGAAATAAGGAGTGGGAATCCTGGGGCATGGTGGGGATGGTGGGGGATCTGTAGCAAGCTACAATTTGGATTGCAGTCTTGCCCAGAGTTAGTTGCACTTGGATAATCTCGGATGCATTATGCTGAGCAA
The DNA here is from genome assembly GCF_019279795.1 of Protopterus annectens. Lineage (NCBI taxonomy): Eukaryota > Metazoa > Chordata > Ceratodontiformes > Protopteridae > Protopterus > Protopterus annectens. Next base: position 333,988,821 of record NC_056729.1, on the reverse strand, counting down.
CTAGCCTGGAGGTGTATATATTCTTAATGAATATGGACACACCTCCACCTTTAGTGTTTCGGTCCAGATTAGGTGGTCAAAAGGTGTGGTATGAATTATAGCCTGGTAATGCAGGGGTGCTCTCTGGAGCCTTGAACCAGGTTTCTGTCACTGCACAGATGTTGATGTTCTCCATTTTAAAGAGTGCCTCGAGTGAGTGCATTTTGAGGTTTAGACTTCTAGCATTGAGTAGCATTACCCCCAGATTTTGCTTGATTGTACCTGTTATGATGGTGAATTTGTCATTTGAACCTTGCCTAAAAAAGGCACTATAGGGATGGCAAGAGCCTTAGCCAGTATCCGGAATCTTTACTACTTTCATGGAATGGTGTTAATATGTCTGGAAATGTGCCTAAAATATTTTTTGTGGTATCTTTCCCCACTGTCTAATGATCATTAGCCTCCTTACAACTAATAAGCTGATTTGTTCTCTCATTATTGTATGGCAAGGGTTAGAGGAGTGACTATCAATAAGGCAGCAATCAGAGGTGGTTTGAGTTTTGCATACTGGGTCTGTAACCTCTCTATATATGCCCCATACTGCTCCAGAGCACAGCATGCAATGAGCATGCTGATGAGGACATGTCACTCATTTCCTTGGTGACATATCCCTACACACTGACATCTCAATTCCAGTACTCCTTTGTGATCTCCAATCTCCATTTGGGATTTTGCTGCCAGAATGAGTGCCTAGACATATGCCACCTCCCATTAAGAGAGGTAAGTCAACAATGCCACATCCCTAGTCCTTTCCTACATATCAGCTCGAACATCCACCTGACCTGCTATTCAGACTTGGTGACCTGGATCATAATGAGGACTTTATCCATCTATGCCGTTAGAGCTGGCTAAACTAAATGCTTTGTCTCTCTCTCTCTCTCTCTCTCTCTCTCTCACACACACACACACACACACACACACACACACACACACACACACACACACACACACACACACAAACACATGTATATATATATCTGTCTCTGTGTATATATGTATATATGGGTCCCCTCCAAAAGATCAAAATTTCAGAACATTGAATCGCTGGTCTACAGAGATCAGATGACGGAAGTTTTGAAATATTGAGCATTGTGAATAGAAATCGCCATACAGTGCGGAACAGGAACTGTACCGTCCTCTTCACTGTAGTGTGATTTCTGAGTTGGTATACTGGCTCAGAGGGCATTGTCCCCTGCAAAAATGTGAAATAAGAAGTTTTCATGTTGTAGATTTTTTTTTTTGTAAGGTTTGATATTTCAGAACTTCAGTCCTCTGGTCTTCGATGATCAGAGGTTCAATGTTCTGAAATTTCAATCCTTTGAAGTAGATCCTGTATATATATATATATATATATATATATATATATATATATATATACATATATATATATATATATATATTTATATATATATATATGTATCTATGGGTCTACTTCAAAACATTGAATTGTCAAAACATTGAAACTCAAAACACTGAGACCATAACATCGAAAACCCAAAACTATGAAAACACAAAACAATGAAAACTCAGAACACTGAAACTTTGCATCATAAGACTGAAAACGACAATGCTCATGTAAATAACAACCCATCCACCTATAACAACACCAAACTAACAAACACACTTTTTACTACGTTTCTGCAGGGGGGCAAGCCACATAGGTGTCTCAAGGGGGCTTGCCCCTCCAAAAATGTGAAATAAGAAGTTTTCATGTTGTAGATTCTTTTTGTAGATTCTGTTTGCAAGGTTTGATATTTCAGAACTTCAATCCTCTGGTCTTTGATGATCAGAGGTTAGATGCTCTGAAATTTTGATCCTTTGAAGTAGACCTATATATATATATATATATATATATATATATATATATATATATATATATATATATATGGGTCTACTTCAAAACATTGAATTGTCATAACATTGAAACTCAAAACACTGAGACCATAACATCAAAAACCCAAAACAATGAATACTCAGAACATTGAAACTTTGCATCATAAGACTGAAAACTACAGTGCACATGTAAATAACAACCCCTCCACCTATAACAATACCAAACTAACAAACACACTTTTTACTACGTTCCTGCAGGGGGGGAAGCCCCCCTGCACCCCCCATGTGGGGGGCTCTGCCCCCACACCCCCTGTAAATTAAGTGTACCAACTTCAAGATCGCACTACAGTGGAAAAAATTTAAATTCCTAACCTCATGGTATCGCAATCACCATACAAAATGTAAACATAATGTCTAAATCACTTACCTGTATGGCCTAAAAACACATACAAATTGGCAAAATAAACATTTTTCCCCTGCTCACTTCTCCCAGTACTTCTCGGAACACTAACTTAACTTCCATGAAAGCAACACATCCATATGTTTACATTTTGTATGGTGATCATGTTACAGTGGGGTTAAGATATTAACTTTTTTCCACTGTAGTGCGATCTATGAGTTCTTATATTTAAATTACAGAGGGTGTGGGGGGCAAAAATGTAGTAAAATGTGTATTTCTTAATCTGTTGTTATTATAGGTGGATGGGGATGTTATTTACCTGTGCGTTGTAGTTTTCTATTTTATGATACATACTTTCAGTGTTCTGAGTTTTTGTTGTTTTGGGTTTTCAGTGTTTTGAGTTTTCAATGTTATGGTCTCAGTGTTTCACTGTTATGACAATTCAATCTTTTGAAGTAGACCCATATATATATATATATATATATATATATATATATATATATATATATATATATATATATAGAGATAGAGAGAGAGAGATAGATATATATTGTATGTGTATAAAGTTATCTAGACACTTTTTATGAAGCTAGGAAAATATAAAAAAACACCTGATCATGTGTTAAATAGCACTTCTCCAAGTGCTGTCCATTTCTGAATAGCCTTCAGTATGGATTCATTTTATGCTTTCTGTTTGGTATCAAAATCTGACACATGTTTTACCATAGATTTAGGCTGCTCAGTTTTAAACATAACATCATTGCACAACAATCTGTCTACTAGTACAACAATATTTTCAGCATTCTTAGAGCCACTTTGAAACAACCACTTTCTTAAAGTAGCAAATACACACCTCTTAAATGTATCAGTGGCTGAGATTTCTGCCACTGAAGTTTTTATTATTTACCTTAAGATCTAACTGTCATTTAAATTCATGTTTTACTCATAACTGAAGTGTTATTGTTTTGTTAGGACAAAATGTACAGCTATGAAACCGTTGAGCTTCTCTATCATAGGCATACTACTAGCTTGGTGCCTTGTTTTTCACTTTTCTTATATTCCTGATAGGATTCAAGCCAAGACACTATGGTTTCATCCCTTGTGGTTTGCATAAAGCTAAACTGTTACCAGATATATCTCAAGGTCTTCCTCCCTGGTTAATTGTTTCACTGGTGAAACATTTTTTTTTTTTGCAGAGCCATGGCTTTGCTGACCCATTCCATAGTGGTTTGTAGCAGTTGTTCAGTAAATATGAAAATAGAGGTGCACCCCACACAGAAGCTCTCACCAGATCACAAGACTGTCATTCCCTGTAAAAAGGGCCAGTTTGTTCAGACAGTTCTGGACACAGCACATACCGCGTGAATGCTATCTCTTCAGCTGAGAAACATGCTCAAACAAATGCACTTTTTGCAGACAATGAAAGGTACACATTCCGGGCATTTAGCATAAAAACGTGTGCCAGAAATATACTTGCTGCACATAACCAATGACCTGATGAACTACGAAATTAAAATCTCATCATACTAGACCTATAACAATTTGACTTTGTTATGGTTAGATCCTGTCTAATGAATCTGGTTAACTTCTTTGAAATTATAATATAGGATGTCAACAGTGGTCATTCTGTGCACACAGTGTACCTTACCCTGGCCAAGGCATTTGATACCATCCCCCATGCTAGCATAATTAGTAAGTGTAATGCATTACACATAGATCTCTATGCAGTAAGATGGATAGCAAATTAGCTAAAAGACAGAGACCACACCACATGGGTACCTGGTGCCTTGTTGAAAAGTGTGAAGGTGACCAGTGATGTCCTCGGGGTCTTTTTGCTTGGCATTTACTTTTGTGATCTCCAGACCATGAATCAAGATGTTTAGCTAAACAAGTTTGCAGATGAATATAAAGTGATAGTCTCTGTCAAGTCTCTTCTGATGCCAAAGCCCTTCAGCAAGAATTTACACTTGTACATACTTGTGTATTAAAATAGACTCAGATTAAATGCTATAAAGTGCAGTATTATCACATTTTGTAAACAACCCCTTCTCCCATAATATAAACAACACCTCACTCCAAATGAGAATGTTGTTAAAGACCTTAGAACTTTGGTTGATAAGTCCCTCTCCTTTGATCATCATGTAACAACTGTAGTCAGAAAGTCCTTCTACATGGCACAGCTGATTGTCAAAGGGATATCATCCAGGTCTAAATAGGTCATCGTCCCTTTATATCAGCACTGGTTGGGCCAATTATTGAGTACAACACCCATTTTGGGATGTACCTCACTAGATATATCAAACAACTATAAAGACCCCAGAGGTTCCTAACTAAGAAGATCGCTTAAAATCCCCAAATTACCAGAAAAGACTGGAAGCATGGACTTTTATTCAGTACCTTATATACTTCTGAGAATTATAGGATCATAGAATGTTATTAGGCTATTAACCTGAAGGTTATTTAAAGCCTAGCCATTTCATCCCAATGTAATATCATAAATACTCTAGTCAATACCCATGATTGTATGTGGTAATGACTGCCCATGTCCAGGAGGGTTGTGAGCACTATCCCTGGTAAGAATTTACAGTGCTGCCCCATCCACTCAGCCAGGTTCCTTTTGAGCAGTGTCATAGAAGTGCTCTGTTTCAAATGAATAGGCAGCCTATTCCAAAGATGGAGCAGTCAATGGGAGACAAATCTGGTCTCTGGAATGAGTAACTCTAGTGCCGTTTGATTTACAGATGTGAAGCAAATTCATTAGGTTAAGGTCGGAGATTGTTCTGTAAGCCAGGCATAAGTCTCCCCTTAGAAGTCTATATAATACTGAGTAAAGTGACAGAGACTTTAGTCTCTCTGTGTAAGGCACTTGCTGAAGTCCCTTGATCTTCTTAGTTAGAAACCTCTGAAGTCTGTCCAATTGCTGCAGGTGCTTTGTACGGTACATGCAGAAAGGGGCATTATACTTAATTATGGGCCTGATTAGTGATGAGTATAGAGGGGTTATAACCTCTTTTGCTCTAGGGGTGATGCCTTTGCTAATCAAGTGCACTGCATAGAAAGCCTTCCTTACAACAGTAGACACATGGTAGTCAAAGTTAAGGTGACAGTCTACTTGTTATCCCAGATCTCTTCTTACCACTTTGTGGGTACATAAGGTTGTTCTTCTTTAGGCTTTTCCCAGTTAGGGGTCGCCACAGCGGAACTCTGGTCCGCTAATTATTGGCAGTAGATTTTTACGGTGCTGAGGCGGTGCCAACTTGACGCCCAACCTTCAATGAAGGCATGCCCTACGCATGTCTTTTGAACACCACTCAACCATGGGGAGGACATGCAGACTCCACACAGAAGGTTCTCCAGCCGAGAACTGAATGGGAGATCCTCTTGCTGTGAGGCAACAATGCTACCGCTGCACCACCGTGGCTTTGTGGGTACATAGGGTATTGTTGTTAATTTGATAGTGTGAAGGGACATTGTTTTTCCAAAGAAATAATGATGCATTTCTTTGCATTCAGTTTGAGACCATGACTCAGACACCAGTTGTTGGACTGTGTAAGACCCTCTTGAAGTATACAGACATCCATTTGGGGAATCAATAATTGCACCCAGTTTGCAGTCGTCTGCATACTTGGTCAGCCACAGCCCAGTAGTTTTGGCCTGAACTTCTGAGAAGTATATACCAAACAGTAGTGGGCTCAGCACTGAGCCTTGTGGCACCCCGCTGGTGTCAGGTCTGCTAGTTGATGTGGAGCCACCCACTTTGATAGTGTATGACCAGTTTGTGAGCTAGTTGGCAACCCATATAACAACAAAGGGGGTTACATTCAGTTTGCTAAGTTTGTCAGTAATGCCTGAGTGTGGGATTGTGTTGAAAGCCTTTGCCAAGTCGAGGTATGCCGTGTGCACAGATTACCCTTGTCAATGTTCCCAGTCACATTTCCAAAGAAATCCACCAGGGTTAACAGACAGGATCTGTCCTTGACAAAGCCGAACTGGATCAGATCCAGGGTTTGGAGGTCGCCTATGTCTTTATTTATAAGGTCCATGATGATACATACATTCCATGGCCTTACATATGAGGCTGGTCAGACTTGTGGGTCTATAATTCCCTGGCTCTGTTGCTAAGCCACCTTTATGAAGGGGAATAAATGTTGCAGTTCTCCATTCCGCAGGAACAAAGCCTATGGTTAGGCTATGATTGAATAGGGTACTTATTGGTGATGCTAGTTCATGTTTCAGTTTGTTTAAGACAGCCTGGAATGCCGTCTGGTCCCATAGCGGCTGTGTTTTTCGCCTTAGACAAGGCTTTAATGACTTGCTGTTGATATCTAAGGTGGGGGGGGATGTTGGGGACAAGGTTTGTGATAAGTTTAGAGGAAATAAGGGAGTAAAAATTTCGCAAAATCTGTCTGCTAGCAGGTTTGCTTTCACTGCTGGATCAGTGTGTGTGTGTGTGTGTGTGTGTATGTGTGTGTGTGTGTGTGTGTGTGTGTGTGTGTGTGTGTGTGTGTGTGTGTGTGTGTGTGTGTGTGTGTGTGTATGTGTGTGTGTGTGTGTGTGTGTGTGGTACCAATAGTCACTAGTTTGGCACATGCTTGGGTCCTACCTTTTAGGCTACATACATAGCTGTAAATCAATCAGACATTTATTACCACTTTGAATGCATCATAACTACTCAAAGCCTGTTAGTAATCAGGTAAATTTAACCTAATTCATACTTAGAAAAAAAAATAGTGCTCCACACACAAAAATATATACTCAAACATAAAAAAAAAATCATCCACATAAATCAAGTCCCCTAAATCCAATAAATTAAAATTAAAACAAAATTAGAATATATCAGAACAAAAAGCTAAACCAAGACAAACAGCAGAAAAAAATAAAATAGAGTTTTAAAAATATAATAATTTCTCAGCTGCAAGTAGTAAGTCAGAAAATGGCATTACTAGCAAGATGGGCTTGATTACAAATTTCCATACTTAATAAGACTAAAGTAGCTAAAGGGCATAACTAAATTATAAAGGTAGAGAAACAAGAAAAGTGTTCAAAATTATTAAAAAACAAACTAAAAGTGCTCAGTCAGAACACAAAAATGGTCATAAGGACACCACGATCACAAACTGTATGTGAAGTGCTTTCATTCATTTCATAATACGAACTTCATCAGACCAAGACAGAAAAGTAAAACGACAATATAAAAGCTTTCATCATGATCATGTGTAAAAATCCACCAATCATGGTACATGAATAATTATGTGACATCAATGAATAATTTGAATAAGTGCACACTTAGAGGTATATGAGCATAATCAGACAAAAATAATAATATAACCAGATATAATATTTTATACTTTTCAAAAACATTTTATACTAATATTTTCATTTAAGCCTGGAATTTTTTATTTATTTATTTTTTGCTGGGAGCAAGGGGGATACCCCTAAAAATATATATATAAAAATTCCATGGTTTCACCCTCTTAAAGAAAGGTGAAATCTCCCAAAACAAAGGAATCACTGCTGGTTTAAAGTTAGAAATCGCACAGGCAGTGTTTTCCTATGGCGAACTGTGACTGATGTGTTTCTTGCTGTTTTGTGCTTTAGGCAGTTGATCCTCAGGGAACTTGATGTCAGCTACCTATAGCTATAGCAAGTAGTAGTTGAAGGAAAAACAGAAGGTCTGGCCCTACACTATTTAGTTGCCAGTACATGCTAGAGGATGTTTGTGGAAAAAAATGTCTACCGGTGGAATTTTTAAGTCAAATGGTTCCACCAAATGGCATGACAAACTTCTGAATACTATGTTATTTTCATGTGCAGCCTGACAAACAGTTTCAGCATAATAATCAGATGATATGAAATATGACACTGGGAAAGGTGCTTGTATTCAGTCAAGAATATGACAACATGCACTGGCACAAGGCTACCTACACCACAAACCATGTGATCAACAGAAGGAAATGCCTGTCCTGAATGGCATCACCAGGGCTTTAGAAATACTTACTTTAGGAAAGGACAATAATCCAGCTTCTCTTTGCTGATTGTCAAATCCAGTGAACCCAAGAAGGGTGCAGGTGTCAAACAAAAAGGAGAATCGCTAGTTGCAAATGTTAGCTTTTCACTTGAAATTTCAGGAACGCCCTGTGAAATAGAAGTGTTGCAGGTGCCATCTGGCATTCATCAGATTCAGTTTTCTTGAACTTCCTTTAAAGAAGGAGGAGGAAATGAAGCCTGAAATGTCACTGGGCCGAATAGTCACAACGTGGTATATTTGGTGGGAGTGAAGAGATCCAGGATTGGGTTACCTAGACTGCTTGTCGCTGGCATAAGAAAGACTCTGCAATAGCTTGTTGCTGTGTAAAGACTTTTGTCTTTACTATTTCTTAGAAGAAAATACTTTCCTGTACCACTTCTTAGAACCCCCTCAGACCCCTTCCAGCCCACAAAGTGGAAGAAAAACCTTTGCTTTTCCTGAAGAATTTGTAACAGCTTGCTTCTGACACCAGAACCTGTTTGAGGGTTGGAGGTAGAAGGAAGGATTTAGGTGACTCCCTTTTAAGGGAAGAGGAGAGTATAATGTGTCATCTGTTAGTATTAGCTCTGTCCAAAGCCGAGGAACCAGCATCAAATAGGTTCATAGGTATTTACAAGGCTAACAACCACAAGGGCCTTTTTAAGCCTAGCCATGCATCCCAAATCTCTGACAAGTTCTGATACCCTTGATAAGTGTAAGCAGGGGCTTGGGAGGTGAAACATTTACAAGAAGAGGCCTGGGCGATAAACCATTTGTGACCATGACAGACATAGGTGCCAAGTCAGGGATACATTTCCTGTTCCCCATCTAATTGTCCAAGGTACACTTGAATTGGGTTAGGGAAGAACTCTACTTCACATGGATGGGGAGTCTGTTGCAGAGAAGGGGTCGTTTTTGGAATACATACCTGTCTCTCCAACAGGTCCTATTTATATCCCAGGCAAGGTTTAATTTTTTAGAATGGGTAATTCTGGTACTGTTTTTTTTTTTTGCAGATATGCAGGAGCTCCATCAGAGTGGGGTCTGACAATGCCTTGTATGCCAGACGTAGATCTCCCCTCAACAGCCTGTAGGAGATAGAAAACATGGATACGGCCTTGAGGCAGGCTACATAGGACATGTTACTTATACCCTGTATTCTTTTAGTGAGGAACCTCTCTGGACATTCCAGTTGTTGAATATACCTGGTTAGGTACACACCAAAGCAGGCACTGTACTAAATGGTAGGTCTGATGAATGCCAAATACAGTGAAACAATGACTTCCTATGCCCTGGTGTATAGAGCATTGTCAGATCTGATGGACCTCCTGCATATCCACAAAATGAACAGTACCAGAATTACCTGTTCTAAAGACTTACTCTTTGCCTGTGATATAAATAGGACCTGCTGGAGAGATAGGTATGTACCCCAGGGACTACCCCTTCTATGGAACAAGCTCCCCAGCCATGTGAAGCAGAGTTCCTCCCTAATCCAATTCAAGTCCAACTTGGACAATTGGATGTGAAACTGGAAATTCATCCCTGGTTTGGCACCTATGTCTCTGATGCAAACAGGTAACCTGCAAATAGTTCATCTCCCAGGCCCATGCTTATACTTTTCAAGGGTATCAGAACTCATCAGAGATTTGGGATGCATGGCTAGGCTTAAAAAGCCCCTTGTGGTCGTTAGCCTAGTAAACACCTATGAACCTCAGACCTAGATGCTATATCTTTGTTTATATGTTGTACAACGTAGAACGATTTCTTCACTACTGTAGACACATGATGGTCAAAGGCTATATTACTGTGTACGTGTGCCCCTAAGTCCCTGAATACTGGGTCATGTCTTAGGTGTGTTTTGTCAATATGATAGTTACCAGGGGTGGATGACTTCCCGAAGGATACTATTGTGCATTTCTTGGCATTTAGTGTTAGTCTATGGCTCTGGCACCAGTTGTTTGTCTGTGTCACCCCTTCCTGGAGAACATTTGTGTTGGTGTGTGATTCAATGGCATCTCCTAATTTACAGTGATCTGAAAATGTAGTCAGTCAGAGGTCATTGGCATTGGCATTGACTTCAGAGAACCACTAGCTCTGAGAATCACTCTTCTTGCAGAGATACAACTCTTCTAGCTATCTTGCTTCAGAAGGAATGACCTTTAAAGGAAGAAATCCTACCAGACAGCCACCTGTTAAAACAAGGAAAGCATTCTGCCATGAGTCCTTGAGGTACCAGTTTTGAAGACTCATGGAATAATGAAAGCCTTATTCTTCAAACTCTGCTTATACCAAGGGACTTGCATCTTCTCCAAATAAACCCCAAAATGGTAAAAATATTTTAAAGTTTTGTAGTCCTAGTTCCATTTCTTCAAACTATTAATAGAAATAACAAGTTAAACTCTCTCTCTCTCTCTCTCTCCAGATTATGGCTTGAAAATCTAATTTAATCTTTCCTCCTCAGTCTTTTTGGCAGGTACAGATGCCAAATAGTATGTCACCTGGGGAGTAGAAGTCACTGCTTTGAAAGGTCTGAATGTAGTTGGTAGGTCCTGGGAGCCTTTATATGCAGATACTATAAATGCAAAGACAAAAATGAAGAAAACTGTATATTTTATTATTAGTGGCTCCAAAGACATGCCCCAAACTGTGTACTATCTAACCTCCTTAATTAAAATAGTATTCCCCTTCTGTTCACCGTTAGTTACATTTTGCTCCCCCAAGGGCATATTATGCAGTGATACTAGCAGCTTACTAAGATCTGAGTGATTATTTATCCTTACAAAAGTCCAGCCTTTGGTTTACACTGTTTCCTGCAGGATGCCGAGGATGCACTCTGAAATCCTGAATCATTCTGACCTCAGCCACAAAATGGAACAAAAAGTCCTGAACTTTCAAAACCCTGAATGCTGCTGTCCTAAAAGGCAGTATACTGTGAGTCTCTAATCAGTTTATTTAAATGAAGAATACATTCAGGTATATATTCTTATAGATTGGCGAGATCCTGTACTCCACAAGAACACAAGGAGCAGTTTGTGGATCATGTCTCTACTGTAGATAAATTCAAATTCTCAGGCTGCACAAAATGGAGAACAAGCAAATCTTCTAGCGAAATCAAGTTTTCCACGTTCTCTGTCATTGTTCATTGCTAGAGCTAGATTTATAGTAATAATGGGCAGTACAGTAATAAGCCATTTTTTCAAGATTTTATGCCTCAGGAGATTCTGCTTCATTGTTATACGATTAAAGATTTCTAAATGCATAGCAAAAATAAAAGATTTCACAATCTTGTTCTGTTATAGAGATACTAGCATATATGCATGACTGGATTCCTTGCCCTAGAAATGTGCAACTTGGATTTAGACTATATATTGGGGGGGGCGGGGGCGGGTGAGGGACACAGTTTGTGCATGGGAAAAAAATACTTACTATTTATTTTCATTTGGTTAAATTTATTTATTTTATTTATTTATTGCATTTGTTTACCGGGATAAGTCCACTGGGTCTAAAAGAGCCCATTTTCACTGGAGGCCTGGGGAGAAAATCTCCAACGAGATACAGAAAAAATATAAACGTTAATTAGTACAGAAGCAGAAACAGTGTTACAGATAGTAAATATAGTAACATATACAGAATATGTACATAAATTGATTACAGCAATATATACAGAAAATATACATTAAAGCAGAATTCAATGAATTCAATCAGATTGGTATAAATAGAGATCAGTATTATTGTACCAGAATCAACAAGTGAAGATAAAAATAAATATGGAGAAAATATCATCAGTCACTAGTAGCAAAAGACAGAGGAGTTTAGTAATCATATTAGGAGAGTGAAGAGGTTAGGTATAGAGCAGGAACATAGCCAGGAAGAGTTGAGATGATTTTTCAGCATTAGTTTGAAGGTGGTGGTGCTGCCTGTGTTTCTTATAGAAGGCGTAAGTGAGTTTCATAGTTTGGCGACGGTGAAGGCATAGAGGAGTTGACCAGCAGGTAACGTGGGCTTATCTACTTTTAGAAATAGATAATTTTCAGATCTTAGATGCCTGCTGGAATAGTATTTGGCAAGTAGAGTTGAGAGAGCAGGACAGTCTGTGGGTCTGTAGATTCTTTTGTGCAGAGTAGTTAGTTGGGTGAATGAGAGATGGTGGGGGAGTTCCAACCACCCTAATTGTTTCAGTGACTTACAGTGGTGGGATGAGAATGTGGCCTTGGTGGCAAATTTTGCTATTCTGTTGTAGCACATAGCAAGTTTGGATTTTGCAGAATTTCGGATATTAGTGAGGAGAGGGGCACCATAAAGGAGAGAGGGTAATAAAATGTAGTTGCAAGGGTTTGTCTAGTAGAGAGGCTAAGAAAGTGTTGGTGCCTGTGGAGCATACCAAGCTTTTGGTGTGTTTTTTTGATGTTATTGTTTATGTGTAGGTCAAAGTTAAGGTTTTCATCTATAATAATGCCTAGTAATTTAGTGTGTAGGACAACTTCTATAGTTGTATTGTCTTGGGCTTGTATAGTGAAGAGTTTTTTATCAAATGGAGTGGTTTTCCTAGAAGTAAAAATTACTAGTTTTGTTTTTTTTGGATTTAGGGCAAGATGATTGTTAAGCATCCAAGATTCAGTAGATGTGAGGGCATTCTGGGTAATTTGCTGGAGTTCAGAGCTGGAATTTGCAGTGCATATTATTGTAGAGTCATCAGCATACTGGATTACTGAGCATTGTGGGAGAGTGGTGTGAAAGTTGTTAATAAAGATGCTAAATAAGAGTGGACCAAGCATGGAGCCTTGGGGTACCCCTGTGGATGTACTGAGGAAGGGAGAGTAAGACTGTTGCCATTTGGTGGATTGCTGCCTATTGGAGAGATAGCTGTTGTACCATTCATTGTAGGGTAGGGTGAGAAATGTGGAGGGTGGATAGTTTAGAGAGTAGGATAGTGTGGGAAATGGTATCAAAAGCTTTAGAGAGGTCAAGGAAAAGTGAAGCCATTATTTTACCAGAATCCCATGCCCGGTTAACTGTATCAAGGAAGGATAGGAGGGCGGTAGTGGTGCTGTGTCCTTGTCTGAAACCATGCTGAGTGGGTGATAAAATTTGATTTTCATGCAGGTGGTTGACGGGTTGGGCATGGATGCATTTTTCCAGTATTTTAGAGAGGGGTGAGAGAATTGCTATGGGTCAAACGTTTGTGGTTTCTGTGTTGGTGCCACCTGTGTGTAAGGGGAGAATTAATGCTTTTTTCCAGATGTCTGGGACAAGGGATCCTTTAATTGATCTGTTAATGAGTATACTGATGGGATACGCTATAGAGTTTGCTGCTAGCTGCAGGAAGTGTGGGGGTAGATTGCCAGGGGCCAGAGTACAGGGTTTTAGCTTAAGTAAAAGTTTTTTTATTGTGCTGGTGGGTATGGGGGAGAATTTTAGGTTAGAGTTGTGTGTAGGATTGTTTTCTGGGATGGTTTGGTCATCAGCTGTTTTGGTGGTGGTGCTGTTAAGTGTAGAAAAGGTGGCGGTTAGGTTAGCTATGGTGTCAATGAAATAGGAATTGAAGAGGGTAGCAAGTTCAATGGGGGGGGGGTTGTCTGGGTCAGGGGATGGATTGCTTTGAGAGCCTGGGTTTAATAGTTGGCTGATGGAAGACCAGAATTTTTGGGGATTATTTTTATGTTGGCTTTGTAGGTGGAAGTAGTGGTCTTTTTTATCAGTGGTTATTAGACGTTTTGCCTGGTTACGGAGTTGCTTGTAATGTAGTAGAGTTGAGGGGTATTTGTTTTTCTGCCATGATTTCCAGATTTTATCCCTTGTGGAAATTACTTCTTTGGTGGACTTTGAGAGCCAGCATGGTTTTGCTTTATTTGTTTTTGGCGGGTGGGTGCTTGCCTATTTAGGATGTCTAGAAATGTTGAGTTAAAGAATTCAACAGCCTCATTAGATGGTAGGGATTTGAGGGATTTCCAGTTTACTTTACCTAAGGTTTCATTAAATATGGATGATTGGAACTTAGTAAAATTTCTGGTAGACATGTACTGATGTGGCACTGTGGTTGGAGTAGTTTTGCATATGATATATGCTGGGTGGTGGTCACCAATGGTATTAGGTAGTATGCATGCACTGATGACATTGAAAGGGTGGGACACTAATATCCAGTCTATTGTGGAGCCCCAGTTGTAATTTTTGTGAGGTCTAGTGATGTCTTCAATTAGTTGGTAGAAGTTGTAAAGATTTATGTTTTTTGAGGAGTCGTTGCCTATATCTAGCCAGTCGATATTTACATTACCTAGAATGATGGTTTCATTATCCATATTTTGGGAAGTCCAGGCAAGTATGTTTTCTAATATTGGTATGTTGTTTCCTGGGGGAATATAAAGAGAAGTTATGCAAATGTTTTTATGGTTGTTAAGTTTTAATATAGAGATTAGTATTTCGGCTGGGGAGAAGTTGGGTGTTGGTTTTGAGTAGGGGATTAATCTGTAATTACTAGGGAAAAGTATTGCTACTCCTCCTCCTCTCTTGTTGGGTCGATCGACTCTCAGGCATGAGTAGCTTGGGGGGAGAAATTCAGTGTCTTTTATATATGATTTCAACCAGGTTTCAGTAGCTGCTATAATATCTGGGTTGTACTTAGAAATCCAGGCATGGAGTTCAAGTATCTTGTTCCTAAGGCTTTGGAGATTTATGGTTGATAGCATAAGAGATTTGCTAGGTTTTCTGGAGTTGAGGGGGGCTGGGCGTGGGTTGGGTTGTACATCACCACACTGGGAAATAGTGCTTTGGCAAATTGTGTAGGTTATACTTTTCAGTTTTTTCCAAAAAATGGTGTAGTTGCTGCTGGTGTTATGATAAGGGGAGTGTCTTTGAAGAGGTAGAATTTTCACTTTGCATAGTACAGAGGTATTAGCTGTGAATAAGGTAGGGAGGATGTCTGAGTAACTTGATAATTGTGGATTATGCATGCTGGCTGTACAGGTATGTGCAGAAGGTATGTTGGGTGCCTAGAAAGTTGTGACTATTGTTAGGAGAGAGAGTGTAAGTGAAAGAAGCAAGATCAAAGTAATAGTTGTGATGGACATGATGGTGGTTGAGTGCAGTGTGATAAAGAATATGAGCAGGGTAGAAGTAGTTTAGAGGATGGAGTACTATATGGGCTTATTTAGAAATGGGTGGGATGGTAGAGTACAATAATGAGGAAGTATGATAGGGGAATAATTAGGGGGGTTATGGGTAGGTGGAAGAGAAGTATGGGAGGGGTCAGGCTAGGTATAAGGTTGATGTTATGGGGGAGGGTGGGGATAGGGGCAGGGGAGGAGCGGAGTGAGCATAGCGGGTTCAGCCCCACAGGGAGAAGACCTGAAAAATGATCAGTTTAAAGGTGAGTACTGAGCTTAAAATATCAGTATCAAACAAAAGCTTAATTGAAGTAGCTCTGGAATACTTTAAAACTGCCAAACAGCCCTGTTTATGTGCCTGCAGTGTAAATTAGAGAGAGTTGTGATTAGTCTGGAGACTATGCTTAAAGTAAAAGCAAAATTTACTAATGTAAACAATAAAGGCTTGGGACTGTGTGTGTGTGTGTGTGTGTGTGTGTGTGTGTGTGTGTGTGTGTGTGTGTGTGTGTGTGTGTGTGTGTGTGTGTGTGTGTGTAAGGCTGATTCAAGGTATTGGCCCAATCTAGTGTCAATTGGCTGGAACCTTTCACTGATGTTGTGCATACACCTTTTAAGCCTTAAAACTTAACAAAAGCTACGTTGCAATTCACCTATTACAACAGAAAAGCTGTAGGGTGTCAGGTTCTTGCTTGCTGGAGTTTTATTTAGTTACGATAACTTCAGTGGATGAAGTGGAAAATGTGTAATGTAGTTAATCCCAAGTGCGGGTGGGGGGGTCACACACGAAAGAAACCCATGTAACTGAAAAATAAAATTAAATAAGGCAGAATTAGTGCAAAGGTTACAGAATGTGAAGTGCAAAGCATGCAAAGTATACAGATAAAAAGTAAAATTGATTAAATTGCATACATTATCAGCATTAACATACAGCCTCTGACTGATAACAGCTGTACAATCCAGCAGTGAATACAGACAGGATATATTGCACAAAGCAAGTATGGCTGTTCTAAGGCAATAATTTTATAGCTAAGTTATACAATATGAACAGTAACATGAACTACACTCACTTAGCCTTCTATAAAAGCAATTAAAAGTCCAGCCTCTGAGCCTTCTAAGAGCAGTAGCATACAACAGGAATGCTTACAGATGCAGTCAGAATACAAATAAGATTTGCAAGCGGTTAAAAGGATGCCTGGCAGATGTTTGCTAGGTTTATGCAGGGGGGCAAGCCCCCCTGCATCTCCCAAGTGGGGGCTCCACCCCCCCCATAAATTAAATATACCAACTCCAAGGTCACAGTACAGTGGGGTTAGGAAATTAACTAGGGGCATAGTAAAAACTTGGTGGGATGTTATTTATAGTTGCTTTGTAGTTTTCAATGTTTTGAGATTCGATGTTATGAGTTTTAGATGTTTTGAAGTTTAAATGTTATGGTCTTGATATTTTTAGTTTAGATGTTATGAAGAGTAGATGTTTTGATAGGTAACCGTTTGGTGATATTGTACAATCTGCACACACTGCTGTGTGGTGATATTGTACAATCTCTGCAAATTATACATGTTGTGTTTTCAGAATATTTCAGTACAATATTAATGTACAAAACTGAGCATGTTAGATGGCAAGTATCTGTGGCAGAAAAATGTGTGCCTTCATTTTGTTGTATTAGTTGGCGCTGTTTGTTCACCTTTTGGTCACACAGCTTTTGCCGTGCTAATGCTGATATGAAAACATTGCTAAAATTCATGGCTGCTTTACCAAACGTTTATATTTTAAACATTTTTCAAATTAATTATTGTTTTCACATAATTTGTTTTACTAAAACCCACTGCTTATATATGCTGCCCCAACATGATAGCATCACACTCTGTTTTTACAGTAATAAGGTAAATATGAAAAATGGCATGTTTTTCTTAACTTTTTGAAAACATTAATTAATAACTTTAACAGTGTGTATGTTACACTGCCAATTTCACTGTGCATGCTTAGCAAATTGTGTCAGCTTGTAGATATTGTATCCATAGCAGGACTTCAGGATTTAAGAGTTTCCAAACACCAATGAGTATGTATACTATTCTCAGGAGGAAAGGGAAGTGCGCTAATATGAGTATACTCTTACAGGATACAGAGGAACTCCGGTTTCTAATTGCTATACCCTTCTAGGAAGTAATTATTCAGTCTTATGACAGGGAGTTGATCAGAAATGCAAATAACAATGAAAACAAACATACTAATGTTTATAATGCCTGTGGATTAGAGATCAGTATAAACTGTTAGCAATAAACACCATAAAACTGTATAAAACTGTCTTGCATGCATCATTTGAAACATCATAAAACAAGAGTACAACTGTCTGGAGTTCAGAAGGTTTCCTGAGAGCTAAGAGTGACATACCTCATAAAGTATGACTTTTGAGAGGTACACCTTCACTTTGATATGGACTTCATAAAATCATGCCTTGTGAAAGCCATAACACAGAAAAATATATTTTTTATGCTTGAGACTGCAATTATATAAGGCACAACAGGCAGAAAGGAAACTTTCCCCAATCTACAGTTGTCTCCGTTTTGGCAGTCCAATATTGGGAGGTGTGAAGCTCTGACTATCTTAGATGAAATGTTTTTGTGGGTGCGTTTCTTATAGCTTGAATTTTGACTGTAAATGTGGAAGGCATGTTGGAGCCAATTTTGATATATATTGTATAAAAGGACTTTTGCACTTAGTTTTTTCTCCTGGTAGAATCTAATATTTTTGTGAATATTACCCTAAGTGGAGAGGATTTGGAACTGTGTGCCTGACCTGTTCTATGCTTTTGTCACTTGTCCACTGCTTACAGCCTTTTGGAATATAGTTCTAGATAAAAGATGTCAAGATGGTGAAGCAGTTAGATTCTGCTGCACAGTTTTTGGTTCCCTGGTTCATTTCTCAGAAGGGGTGCTTTCTGTTCCCCTAGTGTTTGTATTGGGTTTTCACGGAGGGGGCAGTTTCTTCTCACATTCTAAAGACATGCTAGCATATGGTTTGGTAATGTTGTGGTAATGCTAATTTGAGCACAGATGTGCACAGATGTGCATTCAAGAGTGTTTACCCTAGTGTGTACTGGAGTCCCATGCGGGCTGGTCTGAGGCTTGTTTTTACCTTATGTCTGTGGCTTGCTCAGTTTGGATCTACTATTCCTTAATGCTAAGCTGGCTAAAGCATGTATAGAAAATGGCTAAGCTGCTCTCAGTTGTCAGAATGTTTATAATACTTGTAGATTAGAGATCATATAAACTGTTAGAAATACATAATTTAAAATATCATAAAACAGTGTAAAACTGTCTTGCATGCATCATTTGAAATATAAACATCTGTTATTCCTATCTTATCTGCAAGGCTCAATACACATCTATAAAACTGGCTAGTCCATATCTGACTTCCCTATATTGCTCTATATGTGTTTTGTACCTGGAAATACACATCAACGGGATACAGGAAAGATTCTACTTGAAGGAAGAAAGGCTTAGTAAGGAATTGTCAGTAAAGAGTATGGATTACCTAGGTTCTTACAATTTTACTACAATTAAAACTGCACTGGGCATCCTGACTTATTTATTTACTTGTTTTTGTTTTGCATTTTCTACTGGGAATATCCATCTGGGCAGGGTTTTACTTGCAGTGCAGGTCTTGGGAGAAATTCTTCACCCAAAAACTTACACCATGCATTTACAGAGACACAATAATACAATATTATTTATACAGTATTTGACTAACTGGAGTCCACGGTGGTGGTGCTGCAGTAGAGTTGTCGCCTCACAGTAAGACGCTGTCCTGTTCGATTCTCAGCTAGAGCGTCTTCTGCATGGAGACATGCCTGAATGGGTGTACCTTCGTTGAAGGTTGTGTGTCAGGGCTGGTAACTCGGCACGTAAAAATCAACTACCAATCATTAGCGGACCGGAGTTCTGCTGTGGTGACCCCTAATCGGGAAAAGCTAAAAAGACACAACAACAACAGTATATGACTAACTGCAGAAGAGATAAGGGGGAGGGTTGTCATACCTGATGGATACAAGGTATATGATTTGATTCTGAACTTGGGTTATTGGTTAGGATTTCAATGGCCTGCAGATTGCTTGCCTAGTATTTAGCTATGAACCTAAATTTGGTAGTAGGCAAAATAACAATGTGGTAAGAATATCTTGTACAGGCAACGCTCAGCATAAGACTTAGGCATTGTAACAAAAATAAATTAGTAAGACAGAGGGTTGAGAGAGTAAATAGTGTTGGAATAAAGGCGGGAAGATTACTGAGGTGGTGTTGGAATCTTATGGAAAGGATATAAGAGTGATGGAGAAACACTACAAAATGGCACAGAGGTGTGTGTGGGGAAGTCAGAAAGCTTGATGGCTGTGAGTAGGGAATAGGTGGATGGAATGAGAGTATCTAACAGGAAGGTATACATGAGGAAGGCAAGAAGATGGGTCACAAGATTTGAATACATTTTGTGTAACAGGCTCAAAAGGATGGTTGGGAAGCAGATATAAGCTAAGTGACTCCACAAGAGCATAACTGTAAACAGCTAAGGTGCTTACTGGGGAGATGTTTTAACTACAATATGGTAAGATGATTTTGAATGTGTGGAGGTAGTAAACTGAACATATTAGTGAAGTAGGAGCAATTGACATCCCCAAAGAGATTTTTGACTTCAAAACTTCTAATTGAAGTGCTGTTTCAGAGCATAATATTACTTTAATTTTTTTAAAATATTTTTAAAGGAAAGGGCAAATTAAGCAAAATTTTACAAATCAAATTTAGATAAGTAATTTAAATATTTTGCTTAGTGGTGGCTATTTCAGAGCAATTATAGCTATACAGTGATGAATTATATGGGATGTTAATTATGAATATTAGCTATTTTGCTGGAGGCTATAACAAGTTTAATGAAGCAACAGACAGAATTCACAGAGCTGTATGTCAGAGGGGCAGATTTCACATGGTGGCAATTCACTGTTTTGCGAAACAGATGCTAATAACTTAAGCATAGACATATTGCATGAGTAGGCAGATAGCTAAGCTTCAGAGAGGTATACAAAGCAGACGGACATAATGCAATCAAAGCACAATTATGTAGCTGATAGCACAAACATGGGCAAAGTAGCACTGGCATTCTAACTTGCATAAGCCATGAAAGAATACAGGTAAGGCATGCAGCAGGTAATTTAGGTAGGCACCTGCCATGCAAAAGATGCTGCTATGCTTGGCAGAGGAACAATATACAGCAGATGGAAAAGCCCACTCAACTATTGGTTCCAAGGGATGGAAAGGGGAGTATAAGAAGGTAGGAAGAGGGCGAGAGCAACAGATAAACTTATAAAGGAAATGCTGCTTGGGGGAAGTAGAACACATTTTTGTTGGTTGAATAAGCCCACATATATATATATATATATATATATATATATATATATATATATATATAGAGAGAGAGAGAGAGAGAAAGAGAGAGAAACAGGAGTAGGGGAGGGGTGAAGGTCATGAAGGGGAGAAATATGGGGGAGGGTAGGCAGCCAGAACATGCAAACACACATGTAACTGGATAGATAAACAGGATATGTACACATTAGGGGAGGGTGCATGTGGGATGCACACAGATAGACAAAGGGCAGACAAATGGCTGGGGATATGGATGGGTACAGGTAGCTGTCTGACAGGCCTAGATGAATATTACTGGGATCCAGTAGATGCAAGTCTTAGGCCAGGTGACTAGTAGTATGGGCCACACTTGCCTCTGGTGACCTAATGACATTCATTAGCCAGTCTAATGAATCTTCAGTCCTCCCCAGGAGGGGCTGATGTTTGGTGACCCAATGTGTCTACACCCAGACAACCACCACCTCTGCCATCTCCTCTAGTTAAGATGGTGCAGATGACTGGGATAGACTACCTTCAAGTGAGGAGGCAGAATCCACCCTGATCAGCCACTCCTACCTCACTCATCCACCTAGACTGCATTCTGGTACAGATCAGGGGCATATGGCGGCTAATGTACCTGCAACTTTGGGTGCCATCATGATCTACAGAAGGAAGACTGAAAGGGAGGTATGCCATTAGTGATGACAAGTCACAGCTGGTATATAATGAATAACAGGAGATGAAATGGGAGTCTACTTACCCTGCTGTGCCATATGTTTTTGCTGCGTCCTGCAGTAACCATTATTATGCTGAAAGACAAAGATACAAAGGACATACTAGCCATGGCATACAGGTGTGAGGAAGACAACAGTACAAAGATACATCTGCAAATGCATATGTAAGCAAGCAGAAGGCTGAGATGGATCCCACAACCTTCCACATATGCTAGTGTAATATGTGCATGAGCAATAAAACAGAAACAGTAAAGGGTGTCCACAGCTTTGTAATTAAGGTACACTACCACAAGTATGTGCACTAAAGCAGAAGCATCTGTAGTATTACATATGTGCAATTCAGTATAAGTGGGGTGGCAGCAGTGGTGGAGCGGTTAGCGTTGCAACCGCACAGCAAGAGGTTCTCCGGTTCGATTCTCAGCTGGGGTGCCTTCTGTGCGGAGTCTGCATGTCCTCCCTGTGGTCGTGTGGGTTTCCTCTGAGTGCTCTGGTTTCCTCCCTCATACCAAAGACAAGCTGTAGGTGGATTGTACCCTCTCAATTGGCCCTACATGTGAGTGTGTACATGTGTATGCCTTCTGTGGAAAGTTGGGCACCGGGCTGGCAACTCGGCACCGTAAAACTCCACTGCCAATCATTTTGCGCACCGTTGTTCCTTTGTGGTGACCCCTAACCTTGATAAGCCAGAAGGAGATGATGATGTGGAATTCAGTTTAAGTATAAAGTAGTGGTTATGCACAGGCACAGGCATGCACCCTGCCCTACTAAGCAACACAATGCCAGAACTATATAGCTGTCAGCAACAGTGCTCTCAACAGACAGGCAATCAACCACAGCAGCCTGCCAAGTACATCTTGGAATGTGTCATGGAATCCAGTTTTTATTATAAACAGCACTCCAAAGGACAGAAAAAAAATAAATTACACTAAGAAAGACAGTAAAAATGGCAGACACAATTCCATTCGGGCATCAATGCCTCACTTCTGTTTCTCACATGTGGAGATTTATCATTATAGGTTATTAAACAGCTGGCTGCATTGCTCACCAGTATGGACTATGCTAGTTGTCTTGGTCAGCTTGTCTGCCAGGCCATACCAGGTATTCACCTTACAGAATAGTCTTGCACATGGTCCTAGCAAACACCGCCTGAACTGGTTGTATAAGATGAACAGCCTGACCTTCCTTTCCATTTCACACCGAGCAGATGTGGCTAGTGGAGCAGTAGTGTCAGCAACCATCACCACAAATATACAGTAAACTATTATGGAAGCCTGTGATTCATGCTTCACATGGGACTTTGAATGACATGTAGTGTAACTTAGTATCACTGTGTAATGCAGTGCATGTACGCACAGATGAGTGGGCATGCCCATCATGTCAGCGGCAAGCAGTGTAACGTCTCTGCACCATATTTTACTGATACACCTCCATGAAGCATAAAGATCTGCAGAAATTAGCAGACACTAGAAAATATGTATATATATATATATATATATATATATATATATATATATATATATATATATATATATATTAGGGACATTATTTACCAATCCATCGTGTAAGATGCCAAAATCCACAGCATTAAAACAGCAGCAATAACAGTATTTGAGCAAGCTAACATCTGTCTGGCAGACTAGGACAGCATTTCCAAAGGATAGACCCCAGAGAAGGGACTCAGTAGTAGGACTGGATCTAGACATGGCTCTCTAGTTAGCATCTTCCTAGCTGGGGGAAATCCAGAAACATCAGATTTATAAGTGGAAAAAAATACTCTGATTGTGCCTTCTCAATATGGGTCTGCTACACTTTGATGTGTGACAGCTTCTTTTTCCTCTCTTTCATTAGTTCAAATGTACAGCCAATGAGAGAGAGAGAGAGAGAGAGAGAGAGAGAATTCCTGGAGATTGTTATAATCAAACAAACCAGTAGCAGACATGCCTGCAATAGCAAGGTCTTTTGAGAAAAAAATGGTGCCACACAGAGCTGAAGACATTGTGACAAGCTGGCAAAGTCGATATGGTAATTAAGTGTACTATGCATTTAGTGTGTGTACACATTTATTGTATGTATGGGCATATTTACGAGTGTGTGTGTGTGTGTGTGTGTGTGTGTGTGTGTGTGTGTGTGTGTGTGTGTGTGTGTGTGCTTGTGTGTGTGAGTTTGTGTGTTGTCATTCTGTGTTGGGGAGAGCAGGCAGAAGAGCACACAAAATACAAACTCTTTATAGGATTCTTAATTCACAAGTGAAAGTGTGAGCTTGCACTGCAGATAGCAGTAAATAAGCCCTTCTAAATAATTAACCATATCTTACAGCTAGCAGCCAAGATGTTACATGCTTTATTTGCCTCTTTACTCTTCTATAACTTTGTATTTTATTCCATTTTGGCTAGAGTTGCCACCTTTTGTTGTGGCTAAACCCGGAGTAAAGCCGCACCCCTCGCATCACCAGTAACCCCGCCCACCCTCTCTCCAGTCCATAGCGCGCCCATTATGTGATGTCACAGTGACATCACATGGTGTGTACTGCCCTCTTTTTCTGTTCCTGCTGCCTGTTTTCAGCTGATTTACTATGCTTTCCTGTAAAAAAGCATAGTAAATCAGTCGATTTACAAACTCCGATAGTCTGTTTCCTTTTTTGAAACAGAATACCAGAGTTTGTACAGTGTTTTCCAGACTACCGCAGAATCAGTTCGATTTCCGGATAGTCCAGAAAAAACGGAGGGGTGTCAACCCTAATTTTGGCTGTCTGGTTGTACACCCCTCTCATGGACAGTCATGTCATGATTTTGGAGAAGTAAATCACTCAAACCCTTGTGAGATAAATGTATTTGGAAGGAAATGTCAGGCCATTGCACAGTCTGAATATCTGTGCTCTTACCAAGAAAGACAGCCAACACCAACTGAAAGCCCAACATCACACACACCCACACAATGATAACTGATAAACTTATAGTAAAAAGTTACAGGCTATGCAGTTGTGTGTGTGTGTGTGTGTGTGTGTGTGTGTGTGTGTGTGTGTGT